>NC_134488.1:60749114-61049114 GCF_040206685.1 Ascaphus truei | reverse complement strand
TTCACTGCAAGATGAGTCTCAAGAAGTGATTCCTAATAAATTATGTTACTAAGACCGTGAGCCTACCTATGGAGGGTGCGGTCTCTTTTATTGCTATTTTCACTGCAAGATGAGTCAAGTAATTTATAAGAAATGTTACTGTATCAATGTGTGTGTGTGTGTACTCACAGGAACTGCCCCCCCTGCGAAAAGCCCATGCTGTTGTAGCCTTGCTGCAGGTGGGAATCCCGGGCCAGCTGCTCACACACCTGAGTCACCTGCTGGTTGACATTGAGGAAGAAGCTGTTCTCCATGTCCTGAGGGGGGAAAAGAATGGTGTAAGGTCCTTAGGGCAGACATATACTGCAGCCTGCTCACAGCACTGAAGGGTTAACCTCTAATAACACTGTGCCAGTGGCAATAGAAAACCAGTTGTGTGTCACTGAGGGATAAGCATCTTGCAGGCTCAGGGCTGCTACTATCCAACATCCCCCATTCCTACCTCAAAGACGTTGCTCCCAATCTCCAAGGAGAGTACATATACCCCAGGGATCATCATCTCCACCATCTTCTTAACTGACCCCATGCTGAGGGGGTTACAGCACGAGTCACCTGATGGAGACAAGTGTCACGGAGTCAGTCCCAATGTGACACAGGACACCAAGCAGTGAGCAGGGTACTCACGTGTGCAAACCGAACAACGCTGGGGGGGGGTGACTTTTGATTACGACAGTAGTCTCAGTTGCATTTAGTAGGAGGTATATATGGTTTTAAAAGGGGGGGCAGATATATAGGCCATTTCCCCTTACCCATTCCGTGCCATATGACGAGCGGTACTGGCTCCTCCGTGACGGGGCCGCCGAGCACCGAGAGGCAGGAAACTGCGAACACAACGACACCGAGCGCCGCCATCTTGGGACAGATCACATGACTCGCCGGCGTTTCCCGGCAACACAGACAATGGTCACGTGACCCAGAGAACTGTCACCATCAGAGGAAGAACAATTATAAATATACACTGCATGTGTCATATATACTATAGAGAGGGGAAAAGAAATAAAAGGGTGTATTTTAACAGTCTTTGTTCAAATAAAGCTTTTGGTTCGTTTGTTAGACTCTGGTCATTTGGTTGTTTTTCTGCTAAGTGCACATGAGAAAACGCCACGATGTGTAGCAGCGCTGGGAGGGGTAACACATAGAACAGCTACATCTTACCGAATGGAGAACTCGGAATCAACAGCAAGAACATCCCCAAGTCTCAACCCATTCACAGGAACCCTGTGACACATTGTGCTCCCTGTACGCCTATCCTTTGTTGTGTCCCCCTATGCCAGGGATGGCCAACTCCAGTCCTCAAGGGATACCACCATGTCAGATTTTAAGGATATCCCTGCTTCAGCGACTGAGCCACTGCTTGAGCCGCCTGTGCTAAAGCAGGGTGTCATGATCATAACGTGACATATTACGTATCTTAATCAATATGGTGCTTCAGGGGTTCATGCAGCTAAAGTTTGATTTTAAAAATACAATAAAGTTGGTCTATGACAGGTCAAGACGTCTCTTGGGTCTGTGCTGGTCTTCAAAGAGGGATTGAGGGGGGGAAATCACTCATGACCCACTAAAAGTGACATATATATATGTTAGAACAAGGGTGCGGAAACTTTCCCCGCTGTGCCCCCTGTCTGCTCTCCCTCCCTGCTCGCGCCCCTCTCCTTACCTTGTCTTCGGGGTTGAATGATGGCACGTTGCCATGGCGACACGTCGCCCAAGGTAAGGGACGTTGCAGAGGCCTCACGCGATCCCCTGGCATTTAATTTATATACCTTGGGGAAGAGCGCAGGGCCTCTACAACGGCTGCACTGCCCCTGCAAAATCTTGTGCCCCCCAGTTTGCGCACCCCTGGGTTAGAAAGCTGGGGACAATCACCAGATCCCTAGGCTGTCAGCCTCAAAGGAAAGTAACATTCCTGAGATTCCCTTTGTGCATCACAGAGATAGGTGACACAGTTCATGTCTTAGTTGGGGGACTTTATTAAAAATTAGAATATTATGTGACATCATCTACTCTGCACACTGAGGTTCATATTTGGAATAGTGACAAAAACGTGGTGCCAAGGACAGATAAGTGTTCCTCCTGCAAAAATAGGCATTAGACTGTCAAATGTTAGGTGCAAGTGTGGGTGTGGGGAGTATGGACGCAACCGTGAAGATGGTATCTGTCTACGTATTAGAGAATGGAAGTTATGAGTGCTTTATATATTGAGGCAGGAATTTAAATGTCTTTAGGAGTTTCGTTCCACTAAAGTCATAAAACCATCAACCTAGCAGCTGATTTATGGCAGAGTCAGTTTATGTTTTTTTCTATTGGAAAAGAATGGTATAAAGGACTTGCCCTGTAGTTATGAAGTCAGAATTCAACAGAGGTGGGTTTGGTATCAAATTTGTGAGTTTTCATATTTCTACACCAGTGACCTCTCTGAGGGAAAAACCTATGGCATATGGTAACTCACTGTATAGGGATTTCTGTTTTCTCCTGTTATTTTAAGAAACTGTTCTGCATTTATTGTAACTGTATGTTCTTGTAATCTTTTTCTGTAATGCAAGCACTGTATTTTTATATATATATTAAACAATTCTTTAATAAGTGATGCTTTAGGCTCTGAATGAACTGTTGCACGCTCTGGAGAGACTATTTACATTTTCGCACACATTTTGTTACAACAATTTTTTGTGTTAAGTGCACAGTTTTTTTCTATAATAAACAGGGACCTGAGACCCTGGCAGATATATATTAGTTACATATTTTGGTTGGTGGCAGTGGATAGACATGATGGCAAGTGACTAAGGGGTTAATTAATATTTTCATTGAAAGTACCTTGCGCAGAGAAAGGTGAGTTGCTGTGTGTATTAACCCTGCTCACATGCTCACAAGTGTGCTGTTCTCGACAGATAGTATTGTGATGGATTGAGGTGAGATATTATTCTTTTGAGGTACCTTTGCGAAGGTGAAAAGTGGGCCAGCTAGAGAGCTGTGTAATAACCCTTGTCCCATATGTAGGTCACGTGCTCACAGGTGTGCTGTACATCACAGGGGTATCCTTAAAAAACCTGACTTGTTGGTGGCCCTTGAGAACTGGAGTTGGCCACTCCTGGTGTAGAGTTAAACAGAGGAAGGCACAGTGTTAGTCCATAAAATAGACTAGAGTAAGGTAGAAGTGATACCTTTAATAGCTAATTTATGGCTAAAAAGAGTGCAAGCATATTTTATTTACCTAAAAAATAACAATTCTGCCGGAAGAAGCGACCTATGCTATCCTCAGAACGTGCACTCTTTTTAACCACAAGTTAGCTGCTAAAGGTATCACTTCTACTTTTTGTTTGTCTAACTGTAGAGTAATACCATCCAAACGGAGAGAATTGGACTGTGTGTGACAGATATAAGTCAATACACGTCTGTCTGCTGCTCATCACAGAACCCCTGGGATTTATTAGAACTAGAATATTCACTATATAATTAAGCTGTACACACACACACACCTCTGATTGCCATGTCACTACTTGTCTGGGGCAAGTACAGGAGGTGTCAATCTCTTATTATTGGGGCTGAAGCAGTATCTCACAGACAATGTCACTGTCTTTGACTTGGGTGAAGCCAGTTCACATCCTAGTGCAAGCGCTCCCTGTGACTTTGAGCAAGTCACTTTATCTCTCTGTATCACAACCACCAAATTAGATTGTAAACTCCACAGGGACTCTGTATATGCAAAATTCTATGTGCCGCACTGCGTACACTGTCAGCGCTATATAACCCACATTTTTTATAGTCCCTATAGCAGATGATACACACACCACCTCGCCCTCCCCGTCCCCCCCAGCCCCCGCAATAGAGGCGGATAACACAGCACTGTCCAGATTGTACCTCCATGTGTATCTTGTAACTGAATCACATCACATGCTCCAAATAAACAGCACTAACTTTATCACAGGAAATAAATAGAGAGCAGTGGGACTGAGACCATTCTCTCATGCCGTTTTTTTTGTCCTGTTTTGCAGCCGTGAATTGGATACATAACACCCCAAAATGAAGAGATCAGACCTCACGTGTAACAAATAATCCCGCATATTGAATACATATTATTATTATTAATGCTATTCATATTATGAATGGATTTGTAATCATTATTTTGTATTATTGCTAATAGTTGTATGATCATTGTGATGACCGGCGCTGACACAATGATGCTGATTAGTGCTGAGTATATGAGTGCACTTGTTAATTGAATCATTATATTCACCTATAACTCTCACGTGTTGATACTTAACTGGGCGGGGCCACGGCAAAACAAACCGCAACTGTCCAATCACAGGCCAGCCGGTAGAATGTGGCGTCTCTGATTGGAGCGCATACCCGGCCCCTCGGAAAGCCCCGCCCCCCGGGGGAGCTTTAAATTGATGGCGGTCGGTGTCATGTCTTCGCTACTCTCTCCTCCTCCGGTTACCGGGCTCTCTCCTTCTGCGCTTACCGGGCTCTCACCGCCGCGATCATGGGTAAAGAGAAGATTCACATCAACATCGTGGTGATCGGGCACGTGGACTCCGGGAAATCCACCACCACCGGGCACCTGATCTACAAATGCGGCGGCATTGACAAGAGGACCATTGAGAAGTTCGAGAAGGAAGCGGCAGAGGTGAGGCACGGGGGGGTGGGGAGGTGAGGCACGGGGGGGTGGGGAGGTGAGGCGTGGGGAGGTGAGGCACGGGGGGGTGGGGAGGTGAGGCACGGGGGGGTGGGTGAGGCAGAGGCACGGGGGGGTGGGTGTGAGGCAGAGGCACGGGGGGGGGTGTGAGGCAGAGGCACGGGGGGGGGGGTGTGTGAGGCAGAGGCACGGGGGGGGGGGTGTGAGGCAGAGGCACGGGGGGGGGGGGGTGTGAGGCAGAGGCACGGGGGGGGGGGTGAGGCAGAGGCACGGGGGGGGGGGGGGTGAGGCAGAGGCACGGGGGGGGGGTGAGGCAGAGGCACGGGGGGGGGGGGGTGTGAGGCAGAGGCACGGGGGGGTGTGAGGCAGAGGCACGGGGGGGGGGGGGTGTGAGGCAGAGGCACGGGGGGGGGGGGGGTGTGAGGCAGAGGCACGGGGGGGGGGGTGTGAGGCAGAGGCACGGGGGGGGGGTGTGAGGCAGAGGCACGGGGGGGGGGGGGTTTGAGGCAGAGGCACGGGGGGGGGGGGTGTGAGGCAGAGGCACGGGGGGGGGGGGGTGTGAGGCAGAGGCACGGGGGGGGGGGGGGTGTGAGGCAGAGGCACGGGGGGGGGGGGGGGGTGTGAGGCAGAGGCACGGGGGGGGTGCCTCTGCCTCCCCACCCCCCGTGCCCTGCGGCTCGCTGCGTCCCCCCCTGCCGTCTGCGTCCCCCCCTGCCGCTTCCTCTGCGTCCCCCCCTGCCGCTTCCTCTGCGTCCCCCCCTGCCGCTTCCTCTGCGTCCCCCCCTGCCGCTTCCTCTGCGTCCCCCCCTGCCGCTTCCTCTGCGTCCCCCTCTGCCGCTTCCTCTGCGTCCCCCTTTGCCGCTTCCTCTGCGTCCCCCCCTCTGCCGCTTCCTCTGCGTCCCCCCCTGCCGCTTCCTCTGCGTCCCCCCCCCCTGCCGCTTCCTCTGCGTCCCCCCCTGCCGCTTCCTCTGCGTCCCCCCCCCTGCCGCTTCCTCTGCGTCCCCCCCTGCCGCTTCCTCTGCGTCCCCCCCCTGCCGCTTCCTCTGCGTCCCCCCCCTGCCGCTTCCTCTGCGTCCCCCCCTGCCGCTTCCTCTGCGTCCCCCCTGCCGCTTCCTCTGCGTCCCCCCTGCCGCTTCCTCTGCGTCCCCCCTGCCGCTTCCTCTGCGTCCCCCCTCTGCCGCTTCCTCTGCGTCCCCCCCTCTGCCGCTTCCTCTGCGTCCCCCCCCTGCCGCTTCCTCTGCGTCCCCCCCCTGCCGCTTCCTCTGCGTCCCCCCCCCTGCCGCTTCCTCTGCGTCCCCCCCCTGCCGCTTCCTCTGCGTCCCCCCCCTGCCGCTTCCTCTGCGTCCCCCCCCTGCCGCTTCCTCTGCGTCCCCCCCCCTGCCGCTTCCTCTGCGTCCCCCCCCTGCCGCTTCCTCTGCGTCCCCCCCTGCCGCTTCCTCTGCGTCCCCCCCTGCCGCTTCCTCTGCGTCCCCCCCTGCCGCTTCCTCTGCGTCCCCCCCTGCCGCTTCCTCTGCGTCCCCCCCTGCCGCTTCCTCTGCGTCCCCCCCTGCCGCTTCCTCTGCGTCCCCCCCTGCCGCTTCCTCTGCGTCCCCCCCTGCCGCTTCCTCTGCGTCCCCCCCTGCCGCTTCCTCTGCGTCCCCCCCCTGCCGCTTCCTCTGCGTCCCCCCCTGCCGCTTCCTCTGCGTCCCCCCCTGCCGCTTCCTCTGCGTCCCCCCCCTGCCGCTTCCTCTGCGTCCCCCCTCTGCCGCTTCCTCTGCGTCCCCCCCCCTGCCGCTTCCTCTGCGTCCCCCCCCTGCCGCTTCCTCTGCGTCCCCCCCCCTGCCGCTTCCTCTGCGTCCCCCCCCCTGCCGCTTCCTCTGCGTCCCCCCCCTGCCGCTTCCTCTGCGTCCCCCCCCCTGCCGCTTCCTCTGCGTCCCCCCCCCTGCCGCTTCCTCTGCGTCCCCCCCCTGCCGCTTCCTCTGCGTCCCCCCCTGCCGCATCCTCTGCGTAAGGCTGGTAACTGCCCATGCCCCCCATGTAACGGCGCTCTGTATACTGCTTGCAGATGGGTAAGGGCTCCTTTAAGTACGCCTGGGTCCTGGACAAGCTGAAGGCTGAGCGCGAGCGGGGGATCACCATCGACATCTCCCTGTGGAAGTTCGAGACTGCAAAGTATTATATCACAATCATCGATGCTCCCGGGCACAGAGACTTCATCAAGAACATGATCACCGGCACCTCCCAGGTACAGTGGGGCAGCCCCGGCCTCAGGGACATCCGGGGGTTAGAGGGGTACAAAGCACAGTGCCTGATGTACATTACCTAGTCGGCTAGCTCAGGGCCTCAAGTTCAAATGCATTCAAAAATATTTTAATCCGATTATAAAGATTCTCTAAATATGAACCTTTTTGTTCAAATATGACATGTGAACCAAAGTAACAAACTGTGTGCAGCTAATTTAAACACATAGTCGATGACTGCCCTCCAAAGACAACAACAATGTTTTAACATTACAATTGTGATGTGCAAACACTGTTCATTTTAACATCATCTTGTATAACAATGCTAATGTATTAATTTCAGGTTGCATAGTAGATGCGGTTCAAAGATATACAGTACATCCAAGTTCAACCTATGCTAAATTTAGACATGCTTCATCCTATATCTGTACTTGCAGTATATTGCCCCAGAGGAAGGCAAATAAACTCCAGTAAACTAATCTCATAAGCTGGGATGTTTTGTGGGGCTTGGTGCATGGACGTGGTTGGCCTCAGCTCTTACCTTCTCTGGTGGCATCTCATCTCCCACTGTATGTTCCCATCATTATGACTCTGTCAAATGGCGTTGGGGTGATGCCTTTTGACGCTATAACCGGAACATGCAGGGGGAGATGCCGCTGGAGAAGGTAAGAGTTGGGAGGCCCCATGCTCTCCTCTGCCAATCAGAACTACCCAAAACTGTACTCCATGTTCTAAGTGTGCTCTTACTAATGTTTTGAGCGGCATTGTTTTCTTACTCCACTTCCATTCCTTGTATAATGCATGTTAAGATTCTTGTTTGCCTTTGCAGCTACTGCATGACTTTGGGCACGATTGCTAAGCCTGCTGTCTACAAGCACTCCGCTTCATGGTTCGTCTGACTGAAGGGACTATTGAAAATATGGTCTCCCTAATTTTTTTTTTTTTTTTTTTTTTTTAACTTTATATGTTTAGGGCTGGAATATGCCCTTCTAAGGCTCCAGAAATCTCTGGGAGACTTGTTGGCTGTCCCGTGGCAGTGTGTGGCTAGAGTATGCTCTGTGTATGCATTTGTAACTACCGCAGTGCAGTTAAAGACCCTGTAATGGACTGCCTACCCCTTATCTGTCTGAGCTCTGCCCCTCCCCCCCTGCAGGCAGACTGTGCGGTGCTGATCGTTGCTGGCGGCGTTGGTGAATTTGAGGCTGGCATCTCTAAGAATGGTCAGACTCGGGAGCATGCACTCCTGGCTTTCACCCTGGGGGTGAAGCAGCTCATCATTGGGGTCAACAAAATGGATTCCACAGAGCCACCCTACAGCCAGAAAAGGTATCAGGAGATCACAAAGGAGGTCAGCGCTTACATCAAGAAGATCGGCTACAACCCAGCCACTGTGGCATTTGTGCCAATCTCGGGCTGGCATGGAGACAACATGCTGGAGCCCAGCTCTAAAGTAAGATTTGGAGGTAGCAGGCATGTGCTGAGCAGGGTCCAGTCACGGAGGGGTGTATGTGGTATATTGGCTGTCGGAGTGAAGCTGCCCACGTTGGTGTTGGCCTTGGTCACAGATGACTCCTGAGCTGAACACTACCAAGGTTCTACCCACTTACTATCCATGTCACCTTATCCCTGTGACTTTGCATGTGGGATTCTTATTGCTCTGCCCTGTAACTAGTCTGTCAATTGGGGGGTTAAGGTGGAGGACAGAGCTCTTGCGTCTGGCTCCTGTCTAAATTGTGCTCCCTATCTGCTCTCAGATGCCATGGTTCAAAGGTTGGAAGATTGATAGGAAGGAGGGAAATGCCATAGGTGTTACTCTGCTGGAAGCTCTGGACTCCATCGTTCCCCCAGCTCGCCCCACAAACAAACCTCTGCGTCTCCCTCTGCAGGACGTGTATAAGATTGGAGGTGAGTGCTCGCAGCATGCTGCGCTGCCTCCTGTAGGTTCTGTTCTGCAGTGACACTTCTGGGAGTCCCTCTGACACCTCCTTTCTCTCACCCCCCCCCTTGCAGGGATTGGTACAGTGCCTGTGGGCCGTGTGGAAACTGGGATCCTGAAGCCGGGTACAGTGGTAACTTTTGCTCCTGGTAACCTCACCACTGAGGTGAAGTCTGTGGAAATGCATCATGAAGCTCTGCTGGAAGCTATGCCTGGAGACAATGTGGGATTTAATGTAAAGAATGTCTCTGTGAAGGACATCAGGAGGGGGAATGTAGCTGGAGACAGCAAAAATGACCCCCCCATGGAGGCTGGCAACTTCACAGCACAGGTCAGTGAGGGAGCGATTGGGGTCGGGTGTTGGATTCTTGGGCCCTCAGCTGCTTTATGGGCCTGATACGTCTTATGCAGTGTAACCTGCATCCTCACTGTAATGCAGAGCCACGTAACCCCAAAGATCTTCCAATCTGATTGTGTTGGTCACTACTTGCCAGGGCCATCCTAAATCTGCCTGAGCCCAAATGCCCCTTATTCTGACAGATAATTTATACACATGTCCCCCTGCAGGTTATTATACTGAACCACCCGGGCCAGATTGGTGCTGGTTATGCCCCTGTCTTGGACTGTCACACGGCTCACATTGCCTGTAAGTTTGCTGAACTGAAGGAGAAAATTGATCGCAGATCGGGCAAAAAGCTGGAAGACAACCCCAAGGCCCTGAAATCGGGTGACGCTGCCATTGTGGTGATGATCCCTGGGAAGCCAATGTGTGTGGAGAGCTTCTCCAACTACCCCCCACTTGGTAAGACATGGCTGTTGTGGCCACAGAGTTTAGCTCCTGACATGTGCTAATGGGTCCCTCTCTCTGCAGGTCGTTTTGCTGTCCGTGACATGAGGCAGACGGTGGCTGTTGGTGTCATCAAGTCTGTGGACAAGAAGGCAGCTACTGCTGGCAAAGTGACAAAATCTGCAGTTAAAGCTGCCAAGAAATGATTCCATGGGTTGTCTGCAGGGGCAGCTGATCATAGAGATTATGAACTTGGGTGCTGATCTTGTATGCAGTCTGTACATCATGACTGCTCAGACCTGACATGTTTACTGGTCCTCAATAAATATACAATGATCATATTTTTGTACTGATTCTTTAACAATGCTGAATTTAGACCAGGCTTAAACCTTCCTCACTGATTTCCTAACCACATGTGACATGTAACATGTAACATGTGATAGATTTGAGTTGAGTGATGCAAGAGACTTGTTGGTGATGGGTTGGTCCTTTTAACTTAGAAGTGGTTGTATGTAATGAGGTTACAGCCCAATGAAGTTCCCTGCCCAAATACATTACAAAGTGTGTGCAGGACCTGGAAGGATTTATTTTTAATGCTTCCATAGGCTGGCAATTCCAGGTATCTTTCCCTATCTGCTCTCACAGGCACTCCAGGCTAATTACTTTTCTGTCACATTGCTTGTCTAATGGTGTGGCCTGAGGCTCAGAGCAGACTACGCAGGTCCACCAACTAAAGGTAGGCTATTCTATAACCGTACTCCCTCAATCACTTTGTGTACTGTGGTAGGATGCTGACAGACCTGGTCTGGGTACACTCCTGAGCTTTGAGATTCACATGGTGCTCACCCACTATTCTGAGGAGTCAACTGCCAGAGTAGGTCTGAGCTGGGTGAAGGATCACATCCGTGAAGTTCCAGTAGAATGGGCTTCTAAATGGTGTTTACCTCGACTCCCCATTGCAATCCATGGTTTGATCGCTTGACGAGCTTTTTGTAACCGGCTGGCTCTGCTGCTGTTGGACAAATGGGTCTAGTATACTGCTGGAAGGGGGGAAGTTTCTACTCCTGCAACATAAAATACACTAACAGTTTTGTTTATATCCCAATTTGTGTTCTACCTTACTAATTTATATAGCTGCACTAACTGGCGTGTCAAATCCTCTGCTACTGTAGTAAACATGTACTAGAATCTAATTAAAAGACAAGATGCTGTGCTCACAGCCCCAAAACAATAATACCAACTATATGTACAAATTAACCTAATAATTAAAACAAGGTTCTAGAAAACAACCCCTAAACCTTATAAATAAGGGAGTTTATACTCACACTAGGTTCAGGCTACAGGGAAGTATCTACTATTGTGGGGGGGAATATTGCATGTTCAGTGGAGAGGAATACAAGATGAAAGTTAGTAAGCGCACCAAGCAATGTGCACTGAAGGATTTCTGTCCCAAGATATCCGTGTCAATCAGGGCTGTTTTAAGACATTCGTAGGGACATATTTCAAGAGTCCTGTCTGATATTTTTACTCATTTATGCTAATTTCATCGTTTGCATGTTTAGATACTAGCGATATTTGGCATCGATTTGTTTAAATATTTAAAGGTATCGATACTTAGAAGGCATTTTAAATTGGCTTCTTTTTTTTTTTTTTTTTTTTTTTTCTCCCTTGCCACTCCCCCGCCCCCCCCCCCCCCCCCCAGTGAAATATTGTAGGCCCTGTGCATAAGTCGGCCTAATGTATAAAGAGGCCTTGGTGTCAATACACTTCCCATCGCAAGTACTTAGCAGTGAAAAAAAATTGCATTGGAAATTGGTAGAATGCCTTCTGCTTACTTAATGGGAGATTAAGTATCTTCCATGTACATTAAGTAAGCACAAGGCATTCTGCCACTTTCCAATGTAATTATTTCCGTCTCCTAAAATACCTGAGTGGAAGTATGTAACACTGATACCTTGGGACAGGAATGATCAATGCATGTCTTCGTGCAATGGCTACAGAATCTTCCATTTACTATTCCCCTCCACATAACCTCCCCCTCTCCCCCACAGTAGTAGATACTCTGCTTAATCAGGTTAGGTTACTGTGACTAGTATAAACTCCCATATTTGTAATGTTTTGGTTTTCTGTGACCTTTTACATTCAGTACTGTTCTTCTCCCACACATGGCTGCAGGTTCTAACATTCACACAGGGATTCCATGCAGAGGGATATCCAGCATCTCTCATGTGCTTTTATCAAAGACAAACTAAAGGTGAATATACAGCCCTGCTGATTATATTAGTGCTCTGTGGACCAGATTGCAGGACTTTTGGGGGGGGGGGGGGGGCTGTCTACATTTCCCTTAAATTAATTGGACAAGAAATTAATCTTTGACAACAGAGAGATTACACAAAATCCATGAGACGAGTTTAAAACTCTATAGAACTAAATGGAAAGATCCTGTTGTATGAACATATTGCACTATTTGTGTTTAGTTTATATTATCGGTTTCCACATATGCCTGGACTGACTCATTGCGCCCAAGAGAACCAATGCCAAAGAAGGTTCGGCTTAGTGAATAAAGACTGACTGGCACTGAGTTTGATGCTGGTTCAATTCCCGGTGTCGGCTCCTTGTGACCTTGGGCAAGTCACTTTATCTCCCTGTGCCTCAGGCACCAAAAACAGTGTAAGCTCTACGGGTCAGGGACTGTCTGCAAAATGTCTCTGTAAAGCGCTATGTAAAACTAGCAGCGCTATACAAGAACAAATACTGTTCTAGGGCTTCAAGTACAGCGCAAAGGTTCTTCTTTCTTTGCATTACTGAGCCCTTGTTAGCACAGCACATGATATACGTCAAGTGGAGCAGGGTATTCTGCTTAGTATTGGAAATCTCCTAATTAACACACAATGATTTAATATTAACTAACTTTGCGTTACATAGTAGATGAGGTTCAAAAAAAAAAAAACATGCGTCCAAGTTCAACCTATGCTAAATTTAGACGACAGATGCTTTATCCTATATCCGTACTTACAGTATATTGATCAAGAAGAAGCCAAACAAAAACCCCCAGTGACATATCCATCTGCGTTATCTAACGTGCATTGCAGAGCTTAGTCACATATCCAAATGCCTGTGTGCAGTTTGATTTCAATACATAGTATTGCAATTGGCTGCCGTTTAATGCTTATTAGAACACGTATGTTCTTTGGGATCCTATGCAGTGAGCATAACATGTACTTGATACTTCAGCTGGAGGCATGTGGTTTATTGAATGAACCCTTTTATTCATGTGACTTTACTTTCCAAAGAGCTTGCAGGGAACCGAGAGCTTCCCCTAATTTGCATCTACAGGCAACTACTCCAAGGATCCTGTCACCCCTGTTTTATAGCTGCACCATTAGCTCAACAACCGATGTAAGTGGAGGTACTCATTTTGACCCACTTTTCCAGATATTAGGTGATTTCTCCCCCCCCCCCCTTCCTGGTTATACATCAGTTTACACACTGTAATTTGTAGAGGACAGCGGTACTCTGTAGCAATTGAAACAATGGAGTATCAATTACTACACTATCCTTACATAGAGGGGTGCTAACGGGATTAGATTGCATATGCACAGGGAGAGAAAGATATCCTCTTGCAGTGGTACGATACGTAAGGTGGTCATGGTATTGAAGTGATAATACACTTAGTAACATAGATTGCCTGAGTAATATGAGGAAGTGACTCAATTGTCTTGGATAGTAGAGTTCAAAGAGAACTAAAGGTATAAGAAGAGTGGCTGATAAAGGATATAGCCTTTATTGATGGTAATTAAAATAGGAAGCCAGCTAGAGATAGTGGACATGTGTCAATCAGAGCTATATGCTGTGAGTCGGCAAATCACCACCTATGATAAGGTGTGAGACATGGGGGATAACTGATTAATACTTTAGCTACTACTTGGAATTATATAGAGCTGCCATTAATGTAAAAGCCCATAGATGAGCTAATAAGGCTCCTAACAAACATACATCTTTTAATTACATAAAATCTAATGGTGACTAAAGTATAAAATACTGCAGTGAGCAAGAATAAAAACTAGCTCTGAGGCGAGAGAGTTACATTATAAAGCGAATTAGTCATGTGTGGCAGGGTAATTGTAATCCACATGCCCAATGTTTTACCCCCTTGTGATCTTATTTGAAATACAGGATAATATTTGGAGGTAAGGCCAGGGCTAGATTTAATAGCCTCCTGTACTTCATTCACTACTGCAGCAGGCCAGTGTCACGGGAGACCAGGCAATTACACCTTTATACCGGGATCATAATCACTGAGCAAAACCAAGAAGTAAAACAAATTGCGATTTATTCCTTTGAAATAGACATACACACAATGGATTACAATTATGCAGATGAAAACACAATTACTGGGGGTCTGAGGACAAAACTAGACTTTCCTAGTCCTTTACAGTCCTTAAAATACATTTTGCAGTTGACCGGGACTTGTCCTGGAACTCAAATCGGCACGAAGTTCCACATGCCACCGCTGGATACGCGCCGGAGTGTTGAAATAGGTCGACCGTGAGTAAGTCCCAAACCGGCTGGAACTCAAACCGGCATATAGTTCCAGCCGTGACCGCCATGTTCGATTTGTAGAACTTAGCCGCAAAAAGTCGGGACTTAAAAAATATTTCAGCTCAAAATCCTTGAAGCCGGCTCGCGTCTATTTCTCACAGAGCAACTTTTGGTGACTTCGAATTTGCCGCTGCTGCCTTGGCGCTTAGAATCTCCTGAGCTGATTGGCTGCTAGGTTTCTTATAGAGAGTACAGGGAAAACGGCGGTGCATCTGCTGCTGCTGCTGCTGAAGATTGGAAACCACAAACTGCAAACCACAAAATATCCTAGGTGCAAAAATTTATTTTAGGGCATAGTAACAGCCAAAAAGAACACTCTGACGCGTTTCCCGTGGTATCCCACGCTTTATCAAACTCTTTGATAAAGCGTGGGATACCACGGGAAACGCGTCAGAGTGTTCTTTTTGGCTGTTACTATGCCCTAAAATAAATTTTTGCACCTAGGATATTTTGTGGTTTGCAGTTTGTGGTTTCCAATCTTCAGCAGCAGCAGCAGATGCACCGCCGTTTTCCCTGTACTCTCTTCAATTGTTCCTTGGTAGGAGCACGCAGGACAGGACCAGGATATCCCCAAGGTCAGCAGTGAGTAATCCATTTACTTCATTTATGTGATCAGTCCCACACACGGTTACCTAGACCACCACATAAGACTTACCTATATGACTAGTGGCACAATCTATGGGAGTGTGTTTAACATTGGACTATCTGGAATCCTGAGTCTTATGAACTGTCCTATGCTATGAAGATGTTTATATTTTTATATCATGATCAAACATTGCCTACTCCTGGTTAGCATCACAAGTGGGAATTAACCCTCCCCTTCCCTTTTAGGTTTCTTATAGGATTTCAGTCCCATTCACAGAATACCTCAACCAATCAGCGCATGGGAATATTTCCACCAGCCTATCAGCGATTTGCCGGTACCCTGAAGCTGGGCGTGCACGGATTTCAATTCTGCAAAGGGGCATGCGCCAACCTGGCACCTCTGCCACTTGGCATATTGAACCCCCCTGCTGGGCCAGGCTCCTCAGAGTCTGGGGCCGGGCAAATGGTTGCCGGATAGCCGTTATTCATGCCGGGACTTGGGTACTCAAGCATACTGTAACTCCGGTACTCCGCCCGCTCTAACACCTTGGCATCTCTGAGACTTCAAAGTCCGGGACCCAAGATGACTCCGTGGCACCAAGTCTGGTGGCCACCTGGTCTCTCGGAACCAGGGACCTGGAAATTACCCAGCTCATATACAGGGCATAAAACATATACCGTTGTACACCATGTTAATAAAATTATCAGAAACTTCTTCTAAGTCCCTCTAGGATCTACTGAAAAGATGCACATCTTACTTTTCAGAGCTCCTAGACCTTCCTATCAGAAGTTATCTAAAAAGTTGTTTCAAATAACGCTCAGGTTAAGTTTCAGAGTGGCTTCTAATGTATCGAAGCTGGACTTAGAAATAATTTCACTCTCACAAACTTATGGATGGTTGGAGACACTCCAAACCCCTACACTGGGTGCAAGGCATATACTGGGGGGGACTCCCACTAAACTAGCGACCCCTGACTATACCAGGGATACGCGTATCCCTATACCCCCTTTTACCTTTCTGTGCTGAAGCAGGGCATCCTGGCAGTGAACCGCGTAACTGGTTTCCAGGGAGAACTTTGTCCAGAGGTCTGTGTCTACATGTAGCCAGGAACCTGACTCGGCTCCCGGATACATTTTTTGGGTGGCCAGCAACTCTGGTCCCCGGCTATCTAGACACAATCCGACAACACTTTTATCGCAAAGTCCACCCTGAAACTCATAGCCTGAGAATCTCCACTGGTTAGCACTCCTGGAAAGGCATATTTTCCATACAATGCATGCAGTACATACCCACCAGTCAGGCCCAAGAGCTGACACTCTAGGGCCTCAAAACATGGATCAGGGGCAACCAAGTGGGCTTGGCCTTTATTAGTGAGCCTGTACCCCCTCACCGTAGCCAGGAGATGAACATCTCTTCTGGGTTTGGAGTAACGACCTGGTTTCAGGCGTCCAAGATTGTTGTGGTGGTTTGGTTACATAAAAAATAAAATAATGTTTTTGTTTCTTTTTTTTTCAACTTATTTTTTTTATTTGCAATTTTCAATTGGGATACAGAAGATAAAATAGGAATGGTAAGGGTGTCATACAGCATAAAACCTCGACATACACCTTCCGGACCCACAGATCCATATATTAACGAATATCCAAATTGTTGGGGTCCTCTTTAAGTCCCATAGTAACTCTGCGACTAAATAATAATGGACAGCACATAATGGACATAACAATACAAGGGGAAATGAGGGGGGTGGGGATGGGGGGTGGTTACATTATTTGTATAGGTCCAAGTGTATTTTTCTTGTATATTACAAGTCATACCTATTATTCAAAATGGATAATTATTACTCTAGCTCATTTGAGTCATGATTCTGTGCTAGAACAGCCCAGAAGGATCGTCGTCACCTGTCTACACCAAAGCAATACTCTGATATCTCTCTGGCCCCCTTCTTTAGAAAACCGTGGGTACCAGGTCTGGGAGAACTTGTCACAGCACTTTTTCAGGAAAGCTGTGAGGTTTTCCATCGTGGAGATATGCCATATTCTACGTTTTACCATGGCCATAGAGGGGGCTTCCTGTTTTTACTAGGACGCCGCAATACAGCATCTCGTACCTGACATGATGCGGGAAATTCATTTGGCTGAGGATTTTGATATATCTTGAAGTGGTCTGCATAGTAGGGCCGACCATGGGTCTGGTCTCAGATCCGCGTTCAGAAGTCTATTAATAAGTAGGTAAACCCGTCTCTAGAGGGGGACAAGTTTCGGGCAATTCCACCAGATGTGTGACATTAAGCCATTTTCTCCGCACCCTCTAAAACAGGCTGGCGAGTGGGAGTTGAATATCGCATGGAGTCTAACTGGAGTCATATACCAGCGAAATAACAGTTTATAGGAGTTCTCTTTGACCACAGTGCAGATCGAACTTTTTGCCACAGCCTCCCAGATATCAGCCCAGTCTTCATGGTCCAGGACCTCACCCAGCTCCTCCTCCCATTTTAGCATATAGGAATATTTGTTAGAGTCCCCGAGCTAATTAGGGAATAATACAAGGCAGAAATCATGCCCCTCTCCTGAGATCTATATGTAAATTAATATTCGAAATAGGTGCGTGTGGGAGGATCACCCGACTCACAGAACTGAGTGACACAATGTTTAACCCGTAGATATCT
This sequence comes from Ascaphus truei, assembly GCF_040206685.1. Lineage (NCBI taxonomy): Eukaryota > Metazoa > Chordata > Amphibia > Anura > Ascaphidae > Ascaphus > Ascaphus truei. The sequence continues at coordinate 61,031,644 of NC_134488.1, read as the reverse complement.
GAATATTTCCGAGAGTGGGAGATTCCTTTTTTTTTTTTGTAGTTCTGGAAATGGCATAATCCCAGCATCTGTGACCAGGTCTCCCACTCTGGTAATACTGGCTGCCCTCCAAACTTGGAATGCACCTCTCGGTCTGCCTGGGTCAAAATCTGGGTTACCAAAAAGCGGGATCATGGGGGAGCAGATTTGTGTAAGTTTGACTTTCAGGCAGTCCCAGAGTGTCAGTGAATGTCTAATCATTGGGTGAGAGATAGAGTTCGGTGGTCTGCTAGATATGGTCAACCATAATAGAGTATTAATATCTGCTGGTTTGGACACAACATTCTCTATATCCACCCAGCCTCTCGTTTGCGGCTCAGAGTTCCATAGCAGAATCTGACTCAGTTGGGAGGCCTGATAGTACTTTAACAGGCTAGGAAGGCCAAGCCCCCCTTTTATCGTGGGCCTATATAGCACCTCTCTTTAGACCCATGGGCGCTTCTTATTCCATACAAATGTTGTGATATTAGATTGGAGGTCCTCAAGATCTCTAACCGAAACCTTAATAGGGAGAGTGCGGAAAAAGTACATTATGCATGGAAGGATGTTCATTTTAATAGATGCAATTTTGCCTATCCATGTAATATTATATTTACCCCATGCTCCTAGATCTTTCTTCAGGTTTTTAATTAGTTTGGGGTAGTTGAATTTGTATAGAGTTTCATATGATCTAGTAATATTGATTCCAAGATAGGGGATATAATTAGTTTGCCATGAAAAATCGAAATTAAGTTTTAGGAGTTTGACTATCATTGGGCAAGTTGACTGCAAGAGCCACAGATTTGGAGTGATTATTTTGAAGCCCGACCTACTTCCAAAATCGTTGAGGGATTGGTAGAGATTTGGGAGAGAGATCAGAGGGCGTGAGAGGGACAGAAATACGTCGTCCTCAAATAGCGAGATTTTATAATTATTGTTACCAATAGTCACCCCTGATATGTTGGGGTTCAATCTAATGGAGGCCGCCAGGGGCTCGATGGAGAGTGCAAACAGCAAGGGAGACAGGGGGCACCCTTGGCTAGTGCCATTAGGTTATTTGAATTTTATTAGAGTTGAGGCCAACGCATCTGACTCTAGCTGAGGGGAGCTGATATAGACCTCTGATTGCTTGTAGGAAGCGACCCGCGAAGCCCATATGCTTAAGTACGAGAATAGGAAGTCCCAGTTGAGTCTGTCAAAGGCCTTTTCAGCGTCTAGTGAGAGGCAAAGGAGTGACGTACCCCCCGCTCTCGCTGAATGCTTCAGGTCTACAATGTGGCATACGTTATCTGCAGCTTGTCTAGTAGGGATAAAACCCACCTGGTCGTGGTGCACCAAATGCGCTATGTACTCATTGAGCCGGTTGGCTAGTATCTTGGCAAATCATTTCAGGTCAGTATTAATGAGGGAGATAGGGCGACAGCTCGAATAACTTGTAGGGTCCTTTCCTCCTCGGTTGGAGGGCGAGAATTTTGGAAAAATGTTTGTAATACAAACCCGAAAAACCATCAGCACCAGGGGATTTAAGGTTTTTGAGGCCTTTGATTGCTAACATTATTTCCTCGCAGGAGATTTTACGGTTAAGTTTTGATAGTTGTTCAGGCGTTAGAGTTGTGAGGTGATGACCGTAGAAATTGAGGGAGACTAGTTTTAGGAGGTGAATGTGTGGCCTTGTCAGTCCTGTTATAAAGTTCCTGATAGAATTTCCAAAATTCCTCTACAATTTTGGTTGGGTCGTGGGATAGGACCCCATCTTTAAGAGCACCCAGGTAAATAACAGTACAGTAGTTAAATCATACCTAAGTGGCCTAACACTCACCCAGAGCCTGGAAAATACCTATTTCAGGGTCTGGATGTGAGTAACGCCACCTTTAGCACTGACCTACCTAACGTTATGTAAAATCCAAAGTACTGAGGTGCCCCTGGGCACCCAACCACCCTGGTGTCCACAAGAGCTAACCCACTCAATGTGTGCGACAGCGGTGCCCGCAACTAAAGTGTTATTGTTGGGGCATTTGGTGATGTGATGATACCTGCCAGGTGCTCCAGCACCCGGTAGCGCTGACCGAATGGTAAGGCTACGTCCATGGTTCTTGCTGGCGTGCAGAGGCGCGCTGAGGGAAAGCGGGTGCTTTCCCTGGCCTTAGACAGCACGCCGTCCGTGGGCATGTCGGGGGCGTGTCGGCGGGCGGCCCAGTGACGTCACGGAGCTGGTTCGCCCTCATTGGGCGAACCGCTCACGTGACCGGCCCTGTGCAAGCGGGAAAATTTAAAATTTTCCTAAGACCTAAGCTTCCGCAAGCGCGGAAGTGTAGGCGAGCCCCTACTAAAGCCGCTCTCATTGCGGCTGTAGGGGCTCAGTGCCGAGCGGAAGCGCGCCTCCGCCCGCAAGCACTAAACATGGACGCGGCCTTTCAGGGATCAGCTGATCCAGCGACGTGGTCCGTGATGGCGTCTGCCTCTATGTGGGGTGGTATCCAGCTGGAGGGTCCCACCGTAAGAGTCTCTGTATGCGGTGGTGGTCTGGTCCCAGACCACAGACCGCATCTGCTGTGCGAAGTTCTCTGCTGTGTCCGTGACACTAAGAATGCTACTGAGGCAGTATCCCTATCTAACGGGCCGGTCCCTGTAGCAGCCACAATCTTTACAGAGGAGTCGGGGCCTAGCTGGGGCCAATGGGAGTCTCTGGCCTAGTACTGGGGCCTACTGACACCATGTACACACACCCTTACACTCTCATGTCCGAGCTCTGACTGGCATGGCTCGCAGCGCGCCAAATGTATCAATCTTGTGACAGGAGCAATGCTGCAGCCCTATTGGCTGTATTTCCCCATCTGATCTTTAGCCCCATGGCCTTCTGGGGCTGTAGTCCCCACGGAGCACCTTCCCCAAGATGGCTGCCGTATGCTACGCATGTGTGTGCCTGTAATGGTCGCCGCAACTCCCGACACCTTTCTGCGCATGCGCAACTGTACTGCGCATGCGCGCGCACGATCAAGATGGCGGCGCCCTGCAAAGGGAGCTGCCGTGGATCTCCGGCGACCCGGTCGCCCCTGCACAACCTCCCTACCTACGGCAGTCTGACCGCAACCTCCGGCGGCACCGGCACCACCCGCGGAGGTAAGGGGGAGCCCATCAGGAGATCTGGCCACATACAATATACCCAACACACACAGGTAGCCTAACAGTGTTAACCCAAATGGGATGGTTTGACTGGTATACTGGTACAGAGTAGAAAAAGGTTAGAGGGTTGAATGTCTATGCCAACCTAGTATATATTGTATACCCAACACAAACAGGTAACCTAACCGTGTTGACCAACTGGAATGAACATTAGAGATTACAGATTAGTCAGATGGAGGTATCTGTATACCAACATACTTGTAGAGCGTAGATACAGGTTACTTGTGTTTGTTATATACTAGGTGTGAATACAGATACCACCAGCTGATCTAATAATGTTTTTCTTGTCAACTGTTTATTCAAGTTTGCATTAAAATTACACACAATTAACGAAATAAACCAATACAAAACAATCGATACAGAAAATGCAGAGATGTATGAAATGACTGCAGTGTGCACACATTGATCTGGTTGGAATAAGTTGAATAGTAACATCTGTTTTCCACTAAAATGTATAATCCTGAACTATCGCCAAAGGGGAAACAAAAAATGAAACAAGTAAAATAATGTATTTTAAAACAAACTGTGAAGGGAAATACAGAAACAATAGAGGGAGTTAATACAGAAAACAAGAGCAGATGAGAAAGGTGATCAGCGTGGGATAGTCCCTCTCAGAACAGGCCCAGACACACAGAGACACACAAAGACACACACACAGGCACACAGATTAAACTCTCCTGAAATTGTATAGTTAGGTATCACTCGCTGAGCTCCTCTCCCTTCCCCGGGTGGGAAGGCACTGACTCCCTCTATCATTTGGAAGGCATCCTCCCTAATGCCAAAGGGGAGGGCACAGGGTCTGCACCATGATTGTGGTGTGTGACTGCAACACAGACCAAGTGTCACCTCCTCTCTTGCCGCTCAAGGAGGCTGCGTGAGGGGGGTAAACCCCACAGGATAGCCTGTCACTGCCTGTAGCTACTAGGACTTACGTGACAGGAGGGCAGAAAGATAGTCTGGACCAGCCATGGTTATATATGCCCTCGCTAATCTGTATATAGGCAATATGGTAGAGGCTAGGGATGAAGGAGAGTGTCTCAAGATAGGGTAAACAGAATATGTCCCGGAAACAAGTGTGCTGAAACCAGAATTGCAATAGGCGTCTTATGCGCATGCGCGGTAACATTGTAGTGTTACAGGAGAGAATTTAGAGTGCATGTGCGCATGCTCGGCCATGGATGGACATCTGCAGGGCTATGTTGCGCATGCACGGCTCCCTGTCCCGCGGCCCATTTCTGCGCATGCGCAATCCCTTATTTGTGTCTGCGCGGGCCGTGTCTGGTCATGCTCATTAATATACTTCAGCTACAATTTTCGTTCCCGTGATGGAGATTTCCACCAATGCAATTTTTGAATGTGTCAGTGCCGGGTAAGAAGTTTCACTTCAAAAAGCTGGTGCTACAATCAACGTCTGCTCTTCTAGACCTGTGTCTGCTCTTCTAGACCTGTGTCTGCTTCTGGCCTCCTGGAATCTCTGCTGCTTTCTATTCCTTTCTGTTTAAACTTCAACCTTCTCCTCCTTGTTTTTTAATGCTCTCCTCTCCTCTGCAACTCCATATAGCTTAACATTGATCTCATGTCACACCCGTACTCGTCTCTTACGCTCAACCCAAGGTTTTCTCATCCTTGCACCTTTTACCTCAAGAGCTCTCTCCCATCTTAAACATCTCCCGAATCTCTCCCGACCTGTGGTATTCTATTCCACTCAATATTCCAGCAGCACCTTCACCTTTCCATTTTTAAAGCCCAGCTGAAGACTCAGCTCGTAAAAGAAGCATCTCATTAAATGATCTACACCAATACTACTGACTCCAGGTGCACTTCACCTACCTAACTGCCACGTAAAATACCACTTAGATTGTAAGCTCTTCAGAACAGGGTCTCTTTTTGCATTACGTTATCATGCACTTGTGACTCTTATCTCCATTGGTTGTACTTTATTTTTCCTGTATTATAATTTGCTAAAGTGCTGCGTATGCTGTTAGCGCTATATAAATCCGATTATGCCTACACGTTGATTACTGTTGTTTCCAGATCACGTGCTTCTGTGTTGCATTCAAGTACTTCATGGATAACCTAATATTTTATACCTGAATATAATTGTGTTATCACATTGTGCCCTCCTGTGGTAGTATTCAGGTACTGCAATTAATAATCTTATATTTGAATATTATTGTTTGCTCACTGATCCCTCTTGTGGTAATATCCATGTACTGCATAGATCTTATATTTAATTTCTTAATATTTTGTTTGAATAAATAAATATAAAAAATTTGGCAACACACACTGTAAAAAAGCCTCAGCAGAGGCAAGTGTGGTGCACGGTAAAGGTTTTTTTTCAGTGTGTGCTGCCATTCTCTCTATATACCTACAACTTCTTTGTTTTTTGGCTTGCACCACGCCCCTTTGGTGCTAGCATGCTACGGTACACATGACTCCAATACTTTTGTTGCTGCCTTTATTCGTTTGTGGATCAACAATATGCACAGCATACAACTCTGCTTTTAACCCGCACTCCAGGAGGATGGCCGAGGACATTGCTGGCAGAGCAGGCGTAAGAGCAGACGTTGCACAGGCGTTCTGTTTCTCAGAAGGGACACAGGTAATATTATTTTCAGAGACACTGATGAACTGGCATTTGAGTCGGATAGTCCCCTCTGGCATATACAATGACTTGCTGAAAATAAAAAGAAAAGAAGTTCGCCTGTATTTGCACGGTTTGACTCTTTGTAGATACCACAAAGAGAAACTTATCCCACATGGCGTCCGTGTCAAAAATCAACCAACAATTGGCAGATGAATTGCTGAATTTTGTAAAAAGTGGTGCCAAATATTGAAAAAGTGTTCCCTGGACTTGTTGCTTGTGATAAAGTTTGCAGGTAAAGAATTGGACATTGTCAGAGCAGAAACGGCTGAACTGGAAACTAAACCTTATCACACTGACAACTGATAAAACCTGAGACTAATGTACAGACATATAGAGAAGAGATACTTAAATTTAAAAAAAGACCAATATAAGGTAGTTAACAGGACTGTTGAAGAGAAGCTTGTGGGGAGCGCAGGTGTCACCATATATATGCAAAGGAAAAATAAATATAGTGTGGTATGTCTATACAGGTACAGCAATCAACACAGGAATCATGAATGGGAACTCACATTCTGCCAGTTGTAATACAGCATTTGAAACAGCAATAGATGCAGTGGATGGATTCAGCACTGTGCAGGGGGGTCTGGCTTGTAGACACTCCCTGATGTCAGCAGGACAACCCTCAATAGAATGAAAAAGACGACTCTAGTGCAACATTGTATGTTCACGTTTGATATATTGAAAATAGGCAATTACTATTGCACTTACATGAGCAACTTGTGCTTAGACACATAAAAATCGATGCGCAGCATTGGTGTGTGTCATCCCCCTCACTCCCGAAGTTGCGTCGCGTCACTTCCGGTCCGGCCCGTCGCGTCACTTCCGGTTTCGTCGGCGATCGCAGAATGGATCAAAACGGGTTCTGGGGTATGCTGGGCACACGTCTGGACTGCTGCAAGGTTCACTCAACGCGTTTCGCTGGCGTGGCAGCTTCGTCAGGAGTCCGATCGTGTGCCCAGCATACCCCAGAACCCGTTTTGATCCATTCTGCGATCGCCGACGAAACCGGAAGTGACGCGACGGGCCGGACCGGAAGTCTCATTTATAATCTTATATAAATAATCTCATTTATAATCTTTCTGGCTATATACTTAGTCCTACTGCAGCATCTATACTGAATTAGGGATTTTCTTTTATACCAATAGTACATCAGGATCCCTTTGACTGGGAAACGTTGTCTCCATGGCAACGCGGCATCAAATGACGCTGCGGGATCATGTGCCGTGACGTCACATGACCCCACGGCGTCATTTGATGCCGCATAAGCGGTAAGGGGGAGGCACGACACAGAGAGAGAGCAGGCAGGGGGGGGGGGGGGGCGCAGCGCAGGAGGTTTCCGCACCTCTGGTCTGGAGCCTGACCAAGATGGCTGCGTTAAACTGAAGCTCCTTGAGTAAAGAACTCCAATCCGGAGTAATCCTAGCTCATAGACAGCCATCTTAAATACAACCGTACGAAATTGGACAGACTCCGAAGCAGGGATCATTTAGAGCCCCAAATCATTATGTTTGGACGTTATTTAGTCAATAGAATAAGGTTGTGACTTGGGGCCTGGTTGGTGGGACCACACTCCATAAACCCGGATTAAGGAGACCCGATTCCGATTTTGGGTTGCTCGCCCCCCCCCCTGTCTTGCCGAGGTCGCCCGAACGGGCTATCATGGAGAAGGAGGAGAATATAAAAAGATAAGAAAAGAGACAAGCGGGAGAACATGGTGAGTTACTGATTTCCCAGAGGCAATCCCCCCTTTTCCCTCCCCCAGCCGGAATAGCCATAAGAGACTGTCAGAAGGCCGTATATATAAAATCTCTAGCTTTAGGTTACCTCCCTGGGTCAGAGCTACAAATTAAATACAGATACACTTGCAATCATAAACGGTCTGGGCCTCGGATACATCCTGAGGGCTTCCACCCCCCCAACTAAAATATATATTCTTACCTGCTTGCGGCTGGCACGTGAAGTCCTGGGAGAGAGGCAGAGCAGCCATTTTTTACCCAAAGAACCGCCGAAGTGGTGCCGGAGCGGAGAGTGTCAAGGGGAGACTCCTGGAGCGGGTAGGACCTTGGTGGCTGGTAAAGCAGGGAGCAGTAAAGGATTGTTGGGGTCACAAGCAGGGTTCGGTGGCAGCAGCAAGCAGGATCGTCGGGATCACAAGCAGGGTTCGGTAACAGGAAGGCAGGAGCAGGGCAGGGTTGCAGGAACTGAGAATAGGGAGCAGGGACTGAGACCAGAGATCAGGGAACAAACAGGGACAAGACAGATAATTAGCAAGGGCCTTTAATAAGTACAGGACTCCACATGAAACAGGAACAGGAACAGAAGCATGGGCATAAAGAGTCTGGACACAAAACAAAGGCAAGGGGGAAACAAGAAACTATAAGGACAGAGGACAGGAGCAACAAGGAGACAGACAGAGGAACCCCAGAGCAGATAGAAACAGCAGCACACCCGGTGGATAGAGAAAGGAATTGGGAGAGAGGGAGATCTATGAAAATATGTCAGGGCTATTTCCTGTAGGGCGAAAAGAAAGATCCCCTTGATGCACTCTCCTCCACTAATATCAAAATAAATACATTTTATTAATATCACATAATGAAAATGGAAAAATCACTAAAACCTTCTTCTAGCACTTCCACTAGTCTGTCTCCCACCAATTACCATAAATGCCTGATCTGTGATAGCTTCTCACATATATAGGCAAAGAATACCTAGATACAGCTGATGAGTTCGTATGTACATACCCATATACTGATTCACCACTAAACAATAATGTTAGAATAGTGGTGATGATATTTAACCAGATTGTATTCTGGAAGAATTAACACTTATAGCCTTGTAACTAAGGCCTCGGCCATGCTCCCTGCTGGCGTGCTGAGGAGCAGGGAAAGCGAGTGCTTTTCCTGGCCTTGCGGTTGCTTACCGCACGCGCTGTCAGCAGGCCGTCAGGGGGCGGGCCGGGGGCGGGCGCGTCACTGGCCGGGGGCGGGCCAGTGACGTCACGGAGCTGGTTCGCCCTCATTGGGCGAACCGCTCATGTGACCGGCCTTTCGTGCCGGCAAGCGGGGGAATTTTAAATTCCCCTAAGACCTGCGCTTCCGCAAGCGCGCGGAAGCGCAGGTGAGCCCCTACTAAAGCCGCTCTAATTGCGGCTGTAGGGGCTCAGTGCTGAGCGGGAGCGCGCGTCAGCACGCTTCCGCCAGCAAGCGCTAAGCATGGCCAAGGCCTAAGTGTTAGCTGTAAATGGTGAACACTGGTTACACGAACTGCTCAGAAGATACACAGTCTAGTGGACAGTAGCAACCATGTAACCACAATGTAGCTAATGGGGTTATGCAGCAATGACTGCATGTACATGCACACAGACCTATGGAAATTGGTACGTGGTTGAATTCCACACCAATAAGGTGTACACTTACTTGATCTAGCAAAGGGGTTCCTTAGACTGGCCCATATCTTTGTTAGCTGATAAGATCATAATGCAAGGTCAGACAGATGATTACCCAGATAGCTGTCTGATGGGTAAATCCACATTAGTGATGACACCGCTAATGGGCTGTAGGTACACATAGGAGGTTGACTATATTCCCCCTATGCATCAGGTAAGGCATAATCAGGCCTCATGATCCTGCTTACCCCAGAATAGTCACCTAATGCAGTGCTAGTAACTGCACTCACTTCACCATGGATCGTGTGCGGGTAACTTTGTTGTGACAGGGGCTGCACCAGCAGATCTGTGTGCAGAGTCTGCTCTCATCGGCTACCATCTGGGTAAGATTGAGGCTGTATGACTGTAGCTAATGGGTTCCTGAAACGGCCCATATCAATTTTAGCGAACTAAATACGAGACACACTTGGTGTGCGTGGAAGGTCAGGAACTAACTCCTGAATGCGCCAGCGCATGGACGTATGCGTGACGTCACCCAACGCTCGTTTCATTCCTCACGGGAACTTCTTCGAGGGAAGTTGGGCTGTCTGCACCACGAGGAACTTGCGCCTACAGGTCTGCTCGCTTTAGGGCACTTCTAGTGCTCCCTGCACTTGCCTGTTTCAAAGTCTGCATTAGTGGGTCATTATCCCTATAGAGCCCTGCTTTGCCAGTTAGTTCCCCTGTAACATTCATAGCTTACACAGAGTTGTTTATTACCATCTATATTGAGTCTATTGGTTCACAGCCTGACTTCATCCAGCTCAGATATTCAGCAATAGTCTGTTACTGTGTATCTGAGGTATTCAGTCACAGGGTTAAGGGAACTACCAGGGGACTACGGTCTCCCTGGGTACGGGCCTGGAGAAGGGGTTTCCATACCCCGAAACGTTGCCCCCCTTGCCCTGGACTTTTTTACCCCCCCTTTTCCTGACCCTCCCTCCCCCCCTTTCTCTCCCCCCCTTCCCTGTCTTTTTCCCTGTCTGAGTACATAGTATTCTTTTTGGTCCTTGTTTGAACGTTGTGTGCATCATACGTGTAATATTAAATTCTATTTTGGCTGATCCATTCACTCTTGGTTTTTATTTTGAGTGCCGGGAACATTTGTGTGTTATTTAGATTATTTGGGAGGAGATAGGGTCCTCCCGGTTCCCATGTGCATCACCTGATCCGTTTTCCCTTTATACATATCTTGTTTGCTGTCTAGTATATCTTTCCAGGAATGGTTTATTACTACACTTCTGCAGTAACAGTTACTCAGCAGTCTTCTGCCGGATACAGTCTGTCAGCATCCACTGGATGATGGTCCCTGGACCGCCACTACAGGCCAAGGGCACCCGCCCTAGCTCTTCCCCACCTCCCTAGCAGAGGCAGAGGTATAATCACACTCACTCTCCCCCAAAGGGAAGAGCACATAGGTAGGCCCCAATCTCATGCTCCCAATTGTGTGACCTGCCTTCCTCAGAGGGAAGGAACAACCTCCAACTTTAGAGCGGTCCTGCCCTTAAGTACAGCCAGAAGACGGGCATCCTGTTGTCCCAGCTAGGATGTACCACCCTCTGCTGTCACTCAAGTGCAGTACCAAAGGTGAAGGGGAAAACCCCATACCAACTACTGGCAACCTGATTGTACCAGGGTTTACTGCCAGCCCCAGGGCAGCATAGTAGCCAGGGTGTACCCCGCTACACTCTCCCTCTGGTGGATTCCCAACGACCCCGATTGGGTCCTAAATTTTCAGGTACCATCGTCTGATGAAACAATATAACATTTCACACGATCATCACATTAATATGCATGATATACATTTCAATGAATACAGTTCTCTGTGAAAAACAGCACATATCAGGTATTTGCATAAACACATACAAAATGGCTGTGATATTAACATAGGTTCCCCCAACATGGAGAACCTTCTCATCAGTAATAGTGCTCAGGATCAGGCTTTCTCACTACCCCGCTACATAAAAAATAAAAACAGCATTGAAAAGGGCATGAGGAGATTTCTTAAAGTAAGCAAATATTTTCATTGGTGCGAATTGCTACTTTAAGACGATTTTTTGTCAAAAATATACCCTAATACGTTGCTGATTTTAACCTGTTTACCATGGCAACCTCTGTTGCCTTAATGAGTATAAACGATGGCGGACATTTTAACCTCCCCGTAGGTATCACTTTCTGCAACTAATAAAAGGGTGTGATTAATAACAACAGAAGAGCAATCCAAGCAATATCCTACGTGGTTTTTATTATTATGTAACATAAATCAGTTGTGTAGTATCAGATAACACTTACTACCATTTTTTATTTTAAAATTAAACTCTTAATGCCTTTTTTAATTAATTATACTGTATACTGAGTATCCTTTGATTTCTTTAGCAGGCTTTAGCCACCTCCCCAGCAGTGCAAGAGCTTTGTAATATTCCCAGCTGTTTGAGCTGCAAACTGTAACAATAGATAATGTGACCCTAGTAATATAAAAATACATTGTAGCTGTTGAGTTAGGCCTCGCTCAGACAGCAAGGCAGTGTAGGAAGGTTGGAGCACAACTGAACACAGGAAAAGAAGAACAATCTGCGAGAGAGTGTATGTCCCATAAAAATATTTAATGGATCAAGCCATAAAAATACAGTGAGCCCACGGGCCCCCACCTAGAGGGGGGCCCGTGGGCTCACTGTATTTTTATGGCTTGATCCATTAAATATTTTTATGGGACATACACTCTCTCGCAGATTGTTCTTCTTTTCCTGTGTTCAGTTGTGCTCCAACCTTCCTACACTGCCTTGCTGTCATCTTTGGAAGACCGGATGCACCTACCAGAGGAGGAATATCATGAAGACCATCCAGATGTGAGTAATACTACTCTTACACACCTCTATACTGCTCCACAGCGATCAATCTGACTGGACACTAGCAAGTGGGAGTTGTTACTTATCTTAGTGGAACTCCATCCAGGCCATCGTGTTATAGTGGAAGTAGGGGTTATATCTATATATGATATTTGGTCTATCATTTCCTTGATACTCCTAGGATTTTCACAGGTGGAGAATATATGTATGGATTTCATATTGTTTTGATCAATGTTCCTGAGCACCATACAGCATTTTTTACCTCGCTCAGACAGGCCGCGTTGCGACGTGAGCGCGAACGCTCTTTGAGTCTAGTGGATGACAGTTGTCACACTAGAAACTGCTTGTGGCGGCAAAGTACAGCGTTGACACTGCGACATTTTGCCGCCACAACCCAAATTGAAATTTGTGGCTGCAGTCACGTCACGTGAGCTGGTTTAGGCAATAAAGGCGAACCAGCTCTGTGATGTGTTTGTTACACGCCCCCAAACGCCGCGACCCCAAACGCCGCAAACCCAAACGCCGCGACACAACTCCTGCAGTTTGAGTGCAAATCGCTGGGCTGCAGGAGCGGCAGCGGAGGCGCGCACGCAAGCGCGTGGACATAGCAGCCTGTCTGAGCGAGGCCTTACGCTGACAGAAGGATTGATTTGAAATGTTGGTAATCAAAGGCTTCCTATGTTAAAACAAACAAAAAATGTTTTTTTTTTAACTGCTTTACCTCTTTAAGAAAAAACCTTTCTATTTGACGGTGACATTACAACAATGGGGCCCAGTGGGTGATACTGCCATCTATTGGTGACACGGGGTATTCAGGCAGGCAAAAGTTAGGATCGTATGCGCATGCGCAAGTAGCTGGTCCCGCTGTGGCGTCACTAACGCGCTTGGGCCTCCTGCCATATAAAAGTCGAAGCCGGAAATCTCGCGATCTCTTCCATTCTACCAACATGGCGGTGAGTATGAGGGAATGGTTAACGGGGCGATGCTATCCGCCGCCATCCGCTCAGCGGGGCTGACCCCGCTCACCTATTGCCCAGGGAAAAGCCGGCCGGGGACCCCGCGGTGTCTGCACACCGGGTATTGAGGTGGGCGCAGGGCTCCGTACCAGAGATGTGTGCCGGGAACGGCGGAGGCCCAAGGACCTCACGGATTCGTGTCAGCGCTAACGGGACTTGCATGGGATGCTGTGGACTTAATCCCGGGGGGAACACCCGGTGTATATCTGTGTACAGTGAGGTTATCTTGGGTGTGCGGGGTCACGAGTAAGCAAAGTTGCGGTGGCTGATTAAAGTGGGGCCTTTTAAATATGGCCGCACTGTGTCCCCCGCTCGGTGTCAAGTTGTTTCAGTATCTATACACAGTATGAGGTCACTGTCACGTCTCCCTGATATATCGCGGTCTGCAGTGATTGTTCCCCTCACGTGACTCACGCGGGACTGTATGGCGGGGTATATACCATGCTGTACAACAGCGGTGCTCAACTCCAGTCCTCAAGGTGCCCGCCCAACAGGTATGGTTGCCGGGATATCCCTGCTTCAGCACAGGTGGCTCAATCAGTCCCTGCTTAAGTTCTGGTGTTCGCTGAGAAGCTCGGTCTTCGACTTCACCACCTGTGTGAAGCTGGCATATCTTGAACCTGACCTGTTTGGGGGGGGGGGGGGCTTAAGGACTGGAGTTGAGCACCCCTGAAGGTCCCTGACTTACCTCCCCTTGGTTGCACTATGGGCGAACCATTCAGTGGCCCTGACATCTTGACCTGGGATGTTCACATGGAGTATATACACTGCTGTATGTCTGTCTTTAAAAGATCCTTCATCTCTCTCCTGGGATGTATAGTGGGGTATTCACAGCTGTATACCTGGGGAGGTTTGTATAGTGGCTTCTGTACAAAGTCAGTTACTTTTCTCCCTGACTATATTGTTGGTGGGGCAGCATACGGGTGTCACATCCTGGGCTCTATAGGGGGGATGTATACATCTGCAGTGGTGGTACATGGTTGTCTAAGTCCCTGACCGCTCTCTCTGGCTCTTTAGTGGGGGGATATAAACTGGTATCTATGGGTCCTTGACCTCTTGTCTGTATAGTTGGGACTGTAAACAAGTGTAGAAGTTCTGACCTCTATTGCTTTCCAGGAAAAATCTGAAAAGGAGAACCCCATGCGTGAGCTGCGCATCCGCAAACTCTGCCTGAACATCTGTGTTGGTGAGAGTGGTGACAGACTGACCCGGGCCGCCAAGGTGCTGGAGCAGCTTACTGGGCAGACCCCAGTCTTCTCCAAAGGTAAGGGGGCTTCTGGATTATAAAGCATCACGTGGTGATCGCGGCTCTCGTGAGGACCTTTTATCCTGGCTCCTTTCAGTACTGTGGGGGTTATTGCTGGGCAGGCTCTGCTCTCGGGTACTTAGTGTGTCTGTTCTCGGCAGCTCGTTACACCGTGAGGTCTTTTGGCATCAGGAGGAATGAAAAAATCGCTGTTCACTGCACCGTGCGTGGGGCCAAAGCAGAAGAGATCCTGGAGAAGGGGCTGAAGGTAGGAACCTTAACACCAGCAATCTAGCATCTAGTAGGGCACACTGGCAGAGCCCATGCTATTCTGCATCCTTGTATTTGTAGATCTATCTTGCTCTGATCGACATAGCATTCCCCCTTGCTGTATGGGGCCTTTTTGTAGGCTGATCAGTCTGAATTGGAAGACTGGTGACACTGCAGACTCTGGTAATGTCTCCTTAGATCAGGGGTGCGCAACTCCAGTCCTCAACCAGTCCTCGAGTTCCACCAACTGGTCAGGTTTTCAGGATATTCCTGCTTCAGCAGAGGTGGTGCAGTCTTTGACTGAGCCACCTGTGCTGTGCGGAAGCAGGGATATCCTGAAAACCTGACCTGTTGGTGGAATTTGAGGACTGGAGTTGGCCACCTCTGCCTTGCTATTGTCTGACCTGAGGGTCTGCAAGTCCTATCTCCATTAAGAAATACTGCCTTATTTTGCCCTTTGCAAAATACTTGATGTAACCAGAACATTAAGGGTTTGCACTTGAGGACTAGATTGTCGGCTCAGTAGAGCAGGTCCCTAAATACCTGTTAATGTTGTGTGAGGCTTGTTGTCCCTCGCGACCCTTGAGTATGTTTACGTTCTGACATACATAGTTTCCAGTGTTCAGTCACAGCTGTGCTGCTGGTGTGAGGTCTTGTCTGACTCTTTCCATCCCATGTAAGGCTGAGTCCCCGCTAGCGCTGAGCGGGCGGCGCTTGCCGCGGTTACTTACATATATAGATATATGTACGTCCCCTCCACGGTGTGTGGGCACTCACGCTCGGCACTTAGATAAACAAAATCTTACTTTCTGGCGCTTAACTACCCGCAATGCCCCCCCTGCGCGCGTGAATGCAAGGACACCCGGTGCTCATGCTGTGAGCGCTCCTAGCATGAGCGCGCTCAGCGCCAGCGGGGACTCGGCCTATGGACAGACTGAATATAATTTGCGTTCAGTAGTTACTGCTGATGGAATCTTGTTCTAAACACTTGTTTTGTGCTAATTCCTGAAAGGGATTTCTCCTTTTTATTTAAAGATGGTGTTTATTTGGTTTGGTGTAAAAAGTTATTTTATTTCACGGCTGTGACATGAGATTGTGGTCTGTGCAGTTTCCTGGCAAATTAGGGACTATGATGAATTCTATTCTTGTTTGTATAATGTAATTTTTTTACTTATATTTTTATTGGACCTTTCTGTATTTCCTCACATTTTGCCATCTTTCCCACCTTTTACTACCTCTTCCCACCAGCTCATTGTACTTATCCTTTATTTCAGGTCAGAGAATATGAATTGCGGAAAAACAACTTCTCTGACACGGGGAACTTTGGCTTTGGCATCCAGGAGCACATCGATCTGGGGATTAAATATGACCCCAGCATAGGGATCTACGGGCTGGACTTCTACGTGGTACGTGTCTCGTGGCTGTTACACCCACTGCCTGTCCTTATGGGTGTTGTTGGTGGCAGCACATTGCTCTGCAGTGTTACTGGTCCATCTGCTTGGGAGGGATTTTAAGTGGTAGGCAACATTTATATACGCGATAGCCCTCAATTTCTCTTCAGTACACATTCAGCAGTTGTGTTGGTGCGCAGCTGGGAGATTAACTGCTGGTCAGCTGCTTAATGCCAGCAGGCTGATAAATGCCGCTCCTCTTGCACTGGGTACTAGTGATTAGCGCTGGAGGAGCAGTGCAGTATTTATCGTTGAGGGGAGTGGTGAGAAGCGATCTGCGGAGGAAATGCCACCACTTTGTTTTCACTGGAGTGGGGATCAGTTGAAGCCTGGGACTTAAGGTGGTGCTCCCAGGGCTTACTGCTGCTCGCCAATGCATGGTTACTTGGAAGCTCACAGGACATGTTCCTAGTAATTTCCTTAATTTGTAAGGGCAGAAGAGTGGCTGAGTAAAGACACTGACTCTGAAAACATGGTTTGAATCAGGGGAAACTTGATTCAATTCCTGGTGTCATCTCCTTGTAACCTTGGACAAGTCACTTTATCCACCTGCACCCCAGCTCCAAAATAATCTATAAGATCTAGGCAGGGACTGTGTAAAAATCTTGTGCACTGCGTACCATGTGCTATACTGATTGTGAAGCACTTGATTCCCATTTGGAGAAAAGCACTATTTGAAATAAAATTACTATTAAGATAGTATGCACCAACATAAATTGAAACGGGTAAAGCTATTACATGGTAACTGCCTTCCAGGAGATGTGCTGTCAGTTTCTGCTGCTGTCACTGCACAGACATGTCGGGTACATTTTTGCCATGTTGCAGCAGAGCAGCGCTGTGTGGTAGTAACAGGGTAAGGCTGGTGGTTGATCCTAATTCTGTACTCTCACTCTGCAGGTGCTGGGCAGGCCAGGCTTCAGCATTGCAGATAAGAAGCGCAAGACAGGCTGCATTGGAGCAAAGCACCGGATCGGGAAGGAGGAGGCGATGCGCTGGTTCCAGCAGAAGGTACAACTGCCTGTGCAGTGGGCTGGGTATTGTGTTGAGGCTGATTCTTGTTCTGTATATGTTCAGGGTTGTCTAAACTGTTATGCTTAGATTATATTACCTGTGCGACGGGCCGCATAGCCTCTCGCTCGTCTGCAGCCCCAGCGATATGTGAACTTGGCTGCAGGGGATTGGGGAGGCGTGGACGCGTCACAAAGCTGGTTCGCCATCATTGGTTGACCCACTAATGATGCAGCCGTGCTTGAAAAGACAAATTTCTTCGAAACATGGTCGTGCGCGCACATGGGGCGATCTCATAGGCATTAAGCAATTGTGCTTCTCGCTCGCTAGCACAATTGCGCTGACTATGAACTCAGCCTTGGTTAAAAAATCTGGTGCAGATCACCTGCTCTGACTAAACCTGCTGCATTATCATTTGGCCTGACTGCTGCAGAAACTACATACATTTTGTATCAGTGCCACTCTGACTTCCAGGGCAGTTGAATAAATCAATGCTGATGACCCTTGAGGGCTTCCTACTATTTAGACATAAGAGCAATCTGACAGGAACATACTCACTCCTTCCAGTGACTACCAGTGCAGTGTTCAGAGGTTTCAGTACTGCACATACCAGTGGCGTGTACATGACACGGTTCTGATGGTGAAACAGCGCGTTTTCACTATCTCACTTATAAACTCCTAATCCGTCTTCAGTGTGCCTGCTTTGTTTTATCTGTCTTGTCCTGATCTTTCTGACGTGATTTTATTTATTGTTTTTCAGTATGATGGAATAATCCTCCCTGGAAAGTGAGATGCTGCTTTATCCAAAACGTCAATAAAATTTCTGATACAACTTCACTGACTACTTATTTTTATTTTATTCCACACAAGTAAAATATTCAGCTTCAGATATAAACATGTAGATATAGCTACAGAGTATCACCAGTCTGAAATGTTCCCTAATAGTCTTTGATTCAAGAAGCTTTTCTAGTACAATGCTCTGCTTGCCTGGTCCCTCCTGGACAAGCAGCGAGTCTGGTGTGTAACTGCTGGGTGCTGTAGGGTATTGGTGGATATAGAAGTACTCTAGTGCTTACAGTGCACATTGTCTTCAGGCTTTAAACAGGTGGGCAGTATGTTCCTTCCCCCTTTAGTACCTGATTCCACCTCTGGGGTGTGCTAGAGCTTAGTGTCTCCAAACAGAGCAAAGTGTAGACTTCTTACCCATGCAAAATGTGAACCCTGAATTCTCCTGATCTTGTGCTTCAGTGGCTTTTGTTTAAAGTTAAATATAAATCTATGTAATTATAAGGTGGTACCTCTGTCATGGTAACCCCCTTCCCAGCTGTGGCTGTGGGAGCAGATAATTATATTGTCTGGTTGTACTCTGGGACCTGCTTCTGCTGGTTAAAATGTGTTTACCAGTCACTGCTCCTTTTATGTGCAGCAGTTTTCTAAATATTAGACACAGCCAAGTATCTGCTCAGTGTTAAGGCTCCTGCCCTGTTATGAACATATGTTGCATGCTCTATTAAATGCACCAGCCTGGCTCCTATTGAGACCCTTTATAAATGTGATCCTGATATCCATGATCTGTACTACCAACCTTCCCTTAATTTCTCTCAAATGTGGTGCCAACACTAGTGGGGTTGGGAATAAGATCAGACTGACACAGGTTAGAGCCACACCTAGAGGTGTGCAGCATATGTGAATCCTGAGGGTGTCACGGCTGCTCGCAAGAGGGTGGTCCCCCATCACTGATTCAAGGCCCTGTGCTGCTGTCTTACGGCACCCGGTGAGGGGTTTGAAGCTGTGACTGGTAACAGGTCTCTTTCCTGCTGGGAAGGTGTAGTGACAGGCACATTGGGGAAATGAGTGAGATGTGTACTGTCACTGGTTTGTCAAAATTCTTTCATGCCACCTGCAAAGACTGCTATATCGCCTGCCATTCCCACTGTGCTGGTAATACATTGTAAGCAAGTTACCAAATATGCAGGTTCTAGGTTCCCACACTTGGTCTGTCACAGGTCTCCCCAAACCCCCTTGCCAGTAATAAAGATGGCGATGGCGCCTAGGTAGAAATCTCTCCAGCAATGCATACGTCAGGCGACCACTTCCGGTTACGTGCATCGGGCCGCCATTGAGAAAGATGGCGAGGCGCGCTGGAGAAAGCGGCTGGTGAGGGCACTTCCGGTACGGTTAGTGCCAGTGCTAAAGATGGCGGAGTCCGTGCTGGAAGTTGTTGAGAAGCTGCAATCCCGACTCTCGGCCAATACGGAGCCGAAGAAGGTAGAGTCTAATAATAATAATAATGTATCAATGAAGAGAGCATCGAGACCCTGGCGGGGGCTGAGAGATCACCGTC
Source organism: Ascaphus truei (assembly GCF_040206685.1). Taxonomy (NCBI): domain Eukaryota; kingdom Metazoa; phylum Chordata; class Amphibia; order Anura; family Ascaphidae; genus Ascaphus; species Ascaphus truei. The sequence goes on along the minus strand of NC_134488.1, from coordinate 61,012,191 downwards.
CAGGGCAATGGAGGGGGGGGCGCGAGGTTGGATAGTGAGGGTGCCGAGAGATAATGCGGACTGGAGGCCCGGGGGCTGTAACCCGGCAGGGGATTGTGAGGTGTAGGGAATTGTGAGGGGGGTGACGGGTTGTATAGTTTTATGGGGGTGGGGGGTATTATATGGCTAGCGTGTAAGGTTGGGGAATTGTTACTGGAGAGTATAAGAAAATAGCCCAAGCGATTAACAAAATCAGGATTATTAACTTCGTAATTTAGCCGACATTGTCCCTTCAGCATTACAATCCGCAGGGGTAACGTGTTGTGGGAGTGGGGGTCTGTGAGTGGATAGCTGGAGGATGGGTTGCTAAGGGAGGGTGTGTGTGGGGTGTATCGTGTTAACTTTTTTGCTGCCAAGGGCAGTTGCCATCTACGTGGTCAAGTATGTTTTTAACCTGTTCCTCTGTGTTTTTTCAATCGTGATTCCTGTGTTAGACTTTCTATGAAAACTATAAATCATTTTTTCAGCACAAAGTTGTTTTTTTCATCTGTCAATCTTTAATGAATTGTATTTCGTGTGACCAAGATATAGCATTGATAGAAAAATACTCAACCTTCATCCTTTCATTAAAATGAATACTAGATTTGAATGCCCAATGTCGCCTGGGTACACTGATACCAGATATGTATAGGTGTACATACTTTTTGGTCAATCAGACCCCAAACTACTAAATCTTAAAAAAGAATCCAATTAGTATATATTGTCTGATCCAATGAATTCAAACATAAGTAGCATGTATTTTCCCATAAATTGTGTACATTTTATAACAAAATGATCGAGATCACATACTGCAGACGCTGCATCACAATTTCTCATACCAGTTTAATGTAATCATGGGGGTAGAAAATGCTAAATGTTATTGCCCTGGGTCTCCTGAGTACATTGATACCAGATATATATAGCTTTACATACTATTTTGACCAATAGTCGTAAGATAAGCTATATGCCATCATCGCTGAGGCAAAACTACGCTCTAGTATAAATATACCTCCCATTAAAGCATACATTTGAAAAAGAACACCCCCAAGGAATTCAAACATGGGAGTAACGTCCTTTCCCCGCCAACATTTTTGACTGGGATTTTTTTTTTTTAAATGGTGAACATTTCTGAGAAAAAAAATCAGGCTGAATTTAGAGTTTGATAAAAATACACAGTGCAATACCTATATATTCTCTTCAAAAAAGGGTCATTTAGCCTTTGGCCAAAGCGTCTTTCCAAGTTGGCAGGTCAGTTTCATTTTGCCAGGTTACGACAGATCCAATGTAATCATTCTTCCTGTAATTATACAGGTTAATAAGAATTTTAACCCAGGGAGTGTTAGGACCTGCTAAGGTCATGCCTTGTAAGTGGCAGCAGATTAAGACGCTTTGGCCAAAGGGTTAAACTGAATGACCCTTTTTTCAAGAGAATATATAGGTATTGCACTGTGTATTTTTGTCACATTGGAAGTAGCTTTGGGCATCTTTGTCTGTTTTTTTGTTGTATACATTTAGCCACGCCCACTAGTACTTCTTTTGACACACACATATATATATATATATATATATGTATGATGCAAACTCTAAACTCAAATACACAGATACCGAACAAGCTCCGAGAAACCCCTGAGTTTAGAGTTTGCATCAAAATGTATCAAAAGAAATACTAAATGTTGTCGTCGCCGGAGTACACTTATATCCAATATGTATAGGTTTGTATACTGCTTTGGCAATTAGAGGTCCGAATATAATAATAAGTCTACGTAAACTGGAAACTTGGGCAGGTAAATGGCAGATAAGGTTTAATACAGATAAATGTAAGGTTATGCATTTGGGAAGCAAGAATAAACAGGCCGCTTACAAATTAAATGGGGATAAATTAGGGGAATCCTTGATGGAGAAAGATTAAGGAGTGCTTTTAGACAGCAGGTTTAGCCATAGTGCCCAAAGTCAAGCAGTAGCTGCAAAGGCAAACAAGATCTTATCTTGCATTAAATGGGCAATGGATGGAAGGGAAGTAAACATAATTATGCTACCTTTTATAAAGCATTAGTAAGACCACACCTTGAATATGGAGAACAATTTTGGGCACCACTCCTTAGAAAAGACATTATGGAACTAGAGAGAGGACAATCTAACTTTGAGGAGAGGCTAGCTAAATTAGATGTATTTACATTAGTAAAGAGGTGTCTAAGAGGGGATATGATAACTTTATACAAATATATTTGGGGACAGTACAAGGAACTTTCAAAATAATTATTCATTCCAGGGGCAGTACAAAGGACACAGGGTCATCTCTTAAGGTTGGAGGAAAGGAGATTTCACCAGCAATAAAGGAAAGGGTTCTTTACAGTAAGGGCATTCATTACCCATGGAGACTGTAATGGCAGATACAATAGATTTGTTAAAAAAAAGGTTGGACATCTTTTTAGATAGGGATGGTATACAGGGATATACCAAATAAGTAAATATGTGAAGGATGTTGATCCAGGGAGAAATCTCATTGTCAATATTTGGAGTCAGGAAGCAATTTATTTATTCCCCTTATGAGATATAATTGTATGATATGACACTGGGGTTTTTGTTTTCCTTCCTCTGGATCAATATACTGTAAGTACGAATATAGGATAAAGTATCTGTCGTTTAAATTTAGCATAGGTTGAACTTGATGGACGTATGTCTTTTTTTCAACCTCATCTACTATGTAACTATGTACGTAGTGCTCTGTTTGTCTGAATTTTTTCAGGGCTGAACACTAAAGGGACATGCCATTTGACAATGGATAACTACCCTTTAGCAGAAAAGTAGCCCCCATGAAAGTATATATCTTCAGAAAATACATGCCGTAAGGAATTTAGACATGGTTGCACAAAAAAAAAACATTTTGGCTGTGAAGTTTTGCTGGAAACAGTATTCATTTATGGGAAAGATATAAAGACGACTAACTTCGGATTAATTGGAGAAGCTTAGTGTAATCATGGAATACTACATTTTATTGCCCTGAGTACACGGATACCAGATATGTATATAGGCTTACATACTGTTTTGGCAAATCACAGAGTAATGATGGCGTAACCCCCTCCTTCAGCACATGCTTGGAGGAGGGGGTACTCCTTGTGATAATCAAAAACACATGTTTACCAAGGTAACCCCAAAAATGAAACCGCAAAACGACCTCCTATTGACTATAGGAGTTTATCTAATATAATTCTTCAGTTGTTCGCAGGGGGCGAGAATAGTGCTGCACCTCCATTTTGTGATTTTGTGCAGAGGGGTATTCTCCATGATCACCTCTTGTAATGATCATGGGATTGGGATTTGTGATATAAATTATAACCCATGAAATGAAAGGGGTAGGTGTCCTCTTGATTTGGGGGGTTTATGGGACCACAAACATTCATAACAAATGTAAAACCTTTTGCATGAAATACAATAGACCAGTGATTCCCAACCTTTTTTGTTTGGAGGAATCCTTGAAGTATTTTGAAAAATCTCAGGGAACTCTCCTATCTGGCTGACACATATTAGGTTCGACAGGGGTAAATCACAACATTTCACACCTCACGAGCCCCCTCTATTTCCCACCCTCTACCCATGTATTTCTCTCCCCGCCGTCTCACTCACTCTCCCCCCCCCATGTATTTATCCCCTGCGTGTCACTCTTACTCCCTCTCTTCCTCACTCACTCCCTCCCCCCTCTCATCTCACTCGCCCCTACCTTCCGTCAATTACCTCACTCTCCCTCAATCCCCCCTACAAAATACATACCAAATAATCCACCCTCCTAAATACCTATAACCCCATCCCGCAATACATAATAAAAATACCCCGCCCCCGCCAATACATAATAAAAATGCCCCCGCCAATACATATTAACTTGTAAAGTGAGATGGGCCGAACTGCTCCAAGGAAAACAGATTTGGGCCGCACGGGTAAAATCATCATCATCATCTTCATCTCTCCCCCAGCACCCCTCATCATCATCATCATCCTTATATACCCCCCCCCCCGCATCCCACATCACCCACCCCCCGTATCTCACATCACCACCACCCCCTGCATGTCACATCACCCACCCCCCCCCTGCATCTCACATCACCCCCCCCCCCTGCATATCACATCACACCCCCCCTCATCTCACATCACCCACCCCCCAGGGGGGCACTGAGTCAGTCAGAAGGGGCACTGAGTCAGTCAGAGGGGGGCACCGAGTGAGAGAGTCAGAGGGGGTGCACAGAGTGAGAGAGTCAGAGGGGGTGCACAGAGTGAGAGAGTCAGAGGGGGTGCACAGAGTGAGAGAGTCAGGGGGTGCACAGAGTGAGAGAGTCAGAGGGGGGGGCACAGCGTGAGAGAGTCAGAGGGACACACACAGAGTGAGAGAGTCAGAGGGGGTGCACAGAGTGAGAGTCAGAGGGGGGGCACAGAATGAGTCAGAGGGGGGGCACAGAATGAAAGAGTCAGAGGGGGGGCACAGGACAGACACACAGCCTCACCTCTTGTCTCGTGTCCATGCTGCTTCCTCCTCTGCTTGGCCACACCTCCTCCTGAATAGCTGCTGCAGGTTAGTGCAGCCAACCAGGATAGAGGAAACTACCCAGCCCCCTAACAGCCCTGCTCTGGGAAATCCCACGGAACCCTTCTGATGCTCTCAAGGAGCCCCAGAGTTCCGCGGAACCCTGTTGGGAAACACTGCAATAGATATGACATGGAGGGGTTATTGCAACCCCCGTCCATCAGGTTGTGGTCAAGGAATTAAATATCCCGCAATACTTAAAAACACACAAACGCAATCCCCTGCTGGAGGAAGGCCTCCCCAATGATCCAACACGCTTCCTGTTTTAATCCTCCTATTTTATTTTTGGTCGTCGTCTTGGTCTTTTGATATCCTGTGGAATCCAGTCGGGGACCATGACGGTAATTTCTTAGAATATGTCCGGCCCACTGCCATTTTAATTTCTTCACCCATGTGATGATGTCACAGACTGTTTGGTTTCGAACCCATTCATTCCTTTTCCTGTCTCTTCGGTAATATCTAACATACATCTCCCCATACATCTTTGAATTGTATGAAGCTTCTGAGTTATCTTTGCATTTAGGGTCCATGTTTCACATCCACATGTGAGCACAGGCAGAATACACTGGGCGAAAACTTTCCTCTTGAGGCACAGCGGAAAGTTCCCTTGAATAATTGTCTTGTTTCTTTCAAATGCGCTCCATCCTTTATTCATTTTCCTATTGATTTTATTCGAAAGGTTCCCATCCATTGATACTTGCTGGCCAAGGTAGACATCGTTTTCAACAACTTCTAGTTCTTCTCCATTTTTTTTTTATCTCTTTGTAGCGTTCACACATTTGTGGAACATCACTTTGGTCACTTTGCTGAGATTCGTATGGGGGCCTACTCTATTACTTGCTTTGAGTTCTATGATTTGTTGATGGAGGTCTTCTGGACTGTGGCAAAAATAATTTTGTCTGCAAATAGGAGACTCAAATATTCACCTTTTTGATTTGAATTCCCTTTCCTTCCTAATTCAATGTTTTGAACTGTTTTTCACAGCAACACGTGAAGAGCTTTGGTGACATGATGTCCCCCCGTGTTGCACACTCTTGCTGATTGTCATCTTGCTTGTATCTTCATGTAATCTAATGGATAATGTGGCATTCATGTAAATGTTCTTTATAATGTCAATGAACACTTAGGCTGCGCTTATAGTGCCGGCGACGGTCGCTGGAAAATCAAATAGAGATGACTTCCAGCTATCGCGACCAATCAGTCGCATCGCGCTTACTATAAGCGCACGCAACGGCGGCAATGCATTTGTTTTGCTGCGACGTTGCATCGCTGTCACCGGCAGTATAAGCGCAGCCTTGGTTGTTGTAAATGAAACTTTTTCAGGTTGTGCTAAAGTTGTGGTACCTTAAGGATCGGTCACTGGGACCCCTGCTTTTTTAACTTGTTTATTAATGACCTTGAGGTTGGCATAGAGAGCAAAGTCTCCATCTTTGCTGTTGACACTAAATTGTGTAGTAGAATCAGAGCAGGATGTAATTTCTCTCCAGAAGGACATGGAGAGACTGGAAACTTGTGCAGGTAAATGACAGATGAGGTTTAATACAGATACATGTAAGATTATGCATTTGGGAAGCAAGGATAGACAGACAAATTAAATGGGGATACATTAGGAGAATCCTTGAGGGAGAAATATTTAGGAATACTTGGAAATAGTGCCCAAAGTCATGCAGTGGCTGCAAAGGCAAACAAGATCTTATCTTGCATTAAACGGGCAATGGGTGGAAGGGAAGTAAATAATTACTGGTATGGCCCTCTATAAAACATTAATAAGACCACACCTTGAATATGGAGTACAGTTGTGGGCACCACTCCATAGAATAGACATTATGGAACTAGAGAGAGTGCAGAGAAGAGCCACCAAATTAATAAGGAGGAGGATAATCTGATTTACGAGGAGAGGCTAGCTAAATTAGATTTGTTTACATTAGAAAAGAGGCGTTTGTGAGGGGTAGTATGATAACTATATACAAATATAATGGGGACAATACAAGCGGCTTTCAAAAGAGCTATTCATCCCAAGTGCAGTACAAATGACACAGGGTCATCCCTTAAGGTTGGAGGAATTGTTATTTACAGTGAGGGCAGTTAAAATGTGAAATTCATTACCCATGGACACTATGATGGCAGATACAATAGATATCTTCAAATAAAGGTTGGATATCTTTTTTTAGAAAGGAAAGGTATACAGGGATATACCAAATAAGTAAACATGGGAAGGGTGTTGATCCAGGGAGTAATTTGGAGTCAGGAGGGAAAATATTTTCCCCTTATGAGATATCATTAGATGATATTTCACTGGGGTTTTTTGTTTGCCTTCTAATATACTGTTAAGTACAAATATAGGATACATTATCTGTTGTCTAAATGTAGCATAGGTTGAACTTGGTGGACGTATGTCTTTTTTTCAACCTCATCTACTATGTAACTTCAACATTTTGTCTTAATCATTAAGACTTAATTCATTTAAATGGCGGAGGTGTAGACAGATTCAGATGCCTTTACGTAATGTATGAATCATAATCTGAGTGGTAGATCGTATTTATTACTTCAGGAAATTACTTTACGTACAACTTCGATGTGGTCCATTGTGTTGTATCCACTGCCATATCCCGCTTGTTCTGATTAGTCTGTAGTTCCTAGGTCTTCCTTATCTCCTTATTGATAAAGGTAGCTATGGCATGGTTCTGAAATGTTCCTGTTCTCAAGCAACATGTAAACACATGCACATGTACCCCACTCCCCCTTGCAATTCTGATCTCCCTACCCCTGCAACTCTTCCACTGCAGTCTCAGTCAGTAGGGCACTCAAAAGATTAACAGATTTATTGCACCCAGCGAAAAGAAAACATGATTTTGGTTATGTGTATCTAGACACACGGCAGTGTAAGCAGGGGTGAACAAACATTGAAACATTCCGGCTCTACCCCCCCATCCCCAGCTCACTGTCAGTGTGTATCTGTGACACGCACTGACCCACTCATACGTGCACACATATGACTATGTAGACCGTAACCCGGAATATCTCGCTTTCTGTATGCTGGATTTGCTGGCTAATGTTATGTACCAGAGACTGACTGGATATGGGACACATCTAACAAGCCCTTCTCTGCCAGGGACTGTAATATATTGCAGTGGGAAGACCTTGTTAATGTTACTTATTGCAGAGATATACATCTTTTAGCTCAGTCTTGCACCATTTGGTCACATGTATCACACATTCTGAGTGAGATATTTGCTGTATGTTTCTTGTTCAAAGTAGAGTTTGACAATCTACTAATTTGATTATATCGCGATAATCGATAGATTTTTTTAAAATCACGCTCGTACTGCCCACCATGGGTGTCATTGACATCTTACGGACAGTTGGTGACATACTGTTTAAGTTGGGCAGCCTCATCGGGGGGATTCTCTAAGGTCCGTTACAGTTAACACACCCGATCCTGGGTTGGCTCATTGATTTGAATGGCAGTTAATGCCGGATCCGGTGCTTTACAAACCTTAGTGGATCACCTCCTTAGAAGGCAGATCTGTAAAAGGGGGTCCAGCTCCTCCCCTTCACACTCCAACCCTAAATGATAGCAGCCCCCTTTTATCCCTGGAGATCGGTTTGTCCCCTTCCTCTGAACATCGGAGATGTTGAGAGGAGACGGATTAAAACTTAATCCCACTTTACCAGCATCTATGATGTTCAGTGATAGGCAGGGTATTTTAATCATTTTTAAAATGTAATTTATTTAAAACACCTTTAACTTGTAATAAATGATAACTCAATCCCGTACCACATATTTTTTTTTTTAACAAAATAATAAAAAAAATTTTTTTTAAAAGTTGGTGTCTTTTTGTTTCCTATTGAAGATATTTATTGCAATAAATATTATCACAATACATTTCTTCATATTGGTCATTTTTTTTGTTATTGCCCAACCCTAGTTCAATGCATGCCTTTGATGTTACAGACAAACAGCTCTGAGTGTTCAGAAATGAATGCAAAATATATGATATTTTACTTGTTATTCACATCATAGTAACACAGTTGTGTTGATATTTTTTGACACCACTAGCTATGCTTAGAGTGACAACAAACAAAAGTTGTAACGTGTTTAGAAGGTAGATGTTAGCGCTGTAATATTTAGATGTGTGTGTAATTTGCTGTATGTATAGTTTTATTTATATAGTGCTAGCCCAAGTTACAATACTAGGTCAATAAAGTACAAACAATGGGAATAAGTTTAACTGTTAAATGACAACATAATAATAATAATATAATAAATATGGAGACCCTTCCCCAAAGAGCTTACAATAGAACAATGTAGTTGTGACACATCCATCTTTCCCTGGACATTGTGAAAAATCTGATTACAATATCCTTTGTGGCAGGCCTGCACAACATGCGGCGGTGAAAAACGGGCTGGTTGTGAAAAACGGGCTGGTGGGGGGGTGGATGTGAAAAACGGGCTGGTTGTGAAAAACGGGCTGGTGGGGGGGGGGGGGGTGTGAAAAACGGGCTGGGAGGGGGGTCGGTGTGAAAAACGGGCTGTGAGGGGGGGTGGGCTGCTGACATGTGAGGGGGGGTGGGCTGCTGACGTGAGGGGGGGTGGGCTGCTGACGTGAGGGGGGGTGGGCTGCTGACATGTGAGGGGGGGGCTGCTGACATGTGAGGAGGTGGGCTGCTGACATGTGAGGAGGTGGGCTGCTGACATGTGAGGAGGTGGGCTGCTGACATGTGAGGAGGTGGGCTGCTGACATGTGAGGAGGTGGGCTGCTGACATGTGAGGAGGTGGGCTGCTGACATGTGAGGAGGTGGGCTGCTGACATGTGAGGGGGGGGGGGCTTCTGACATGTGAGGGGGGGCTGCTGACATGTGAGGGGGGGGGATGGGCTGCTGACATGTGAGGGGGGGCTGCTGACATGTGAGGGGGGGCTGCTGACATGTGAGGGGGGGCTGCTGACATGTGAGGGGGGAGGGCTGCTGACATGTGAGGGGGGGGCTGCTGACATGTGAAGGGGGGGCTGCTGACATGTGAAGGGGGGGCTGCTGACATGTGAGGGGGGGCAGGGCTGATGACATGTGAGGGGCAGGGGGGGGGAAGTGATGTGAGGGGCAGGGGGGGAAGTGATGTGAGGGGCAGGGGGGGAGGGAGTGATGTGAGGGGCAGGGGGGGAGGGAGTGATGTGAGGTGCAGGGGGGGAGATACTGATGTGAGTTGCAGGGGGAGGGTGTGATGTGAGTTGCAGGGGGGGGAGAGTGTCATATTGAGGGGAGGGGGAGTGTCATTGAGGGGAGGGGGAGAGAGTCACATTGAGGGGAGGGGGAGAGTGTCACATTGAGGGGAGGGGGAGAGTGTCACATTGAGGGGAGGGGGAGAGTGTCATATTGAGGGGAGGGGGAGAGTGTCATATTGAGGGGAGGGGGAGAGTGTCACATTGAGGGGAGGGGGAGAGTGTCATATTGAGGGGAGGGGGATAGTGTCATATTGAGGGGAGGGGGAGAGAGTCATATTGAGGGGAGGGGGAGTGAGTGTCATTAAGGGGAGGGGGAGAGAGTGTCATATTGAGGGAAGAGAGACGTGGGGGAGATGCTGACTTGTGGGGGGGATGCTGACATGGAATGGGCTGGGGGGATGTGATGGGGGGTATTGTGTGTTTGATGTGGAGGGGGGTATTGTGTGTTTGATGTGGAGGGGGGTATTGTGTGGGTGAGGGGGAGAGATGGGGGGTATGAGAGATAGATGGGGAGTATCGTAAAGATTGATAGTGAGGGGTTCTGGGGGAGATATGAGGATGATGATGATGATGATGAGAGGTGCTGGAGGAGAGATGATGATGATGATGATGATGATGATTTAACCTGTGCGGCCCAAATTTTTTTTCCTTGGAGCAGTTCGGCCCTTCTGACTTTACGAGTTGGGCAGGCCTGCTTTGTGGGATATTGTAGATATGGGATACTGTTGTTCACCCAAGTGTCTGAGGTTATTGTGAGATAAATTACATGAGCATTGAGTATCTCAGATGGGGAGATTGATAATACGGACCCATTGCTTGGAGTGGGTTCTCTTGGGCGCATGTAGTGGATCTGGATGGTATCCGGAAACAAGAAAAAACATATAGTGTAATATATTTCGGTGAAATCTCTGAAGTTTTGCACTCACATTTTTGCTATCTGGAGCTTTGTGCGAGAAACAGAAGTGATGCGGATTAAAGGGTCACTCAGCCTTAATTCCACAATTCCATTTGTTCCGCATCCCTTCTGTTTCTCGCACAAAGCTCAAGAGAGAGGAAACGTCATAGATTTCACCGAAAAGTTGTGCCATTTATGTTAACCATATTACACTATATGGTTTTTTTCTTCTTGTTTCTGCATACCATCCGGGTCCACTACCTGCGCCCAAGAGAACCGGCGCCGAGCAGTTTTCCACATAGGTGTTTTGTTTTTTTAGAGAAACACGTTTTTTTTAGGTTGCTGGAAGGACATTGTTTAAATTTAAGAGACTTTGTACTTATGTTGGACACTTCCACGTGTTTTTGTGTTTTATAACGATTTGATTATCACCATTTAATCTCTTTAGAGGTATGATATAGTGCTAGCGCTTGTGTATGCTATTTCTACCACACAATACAGAACCATTATAATCCTGCCAGGTTTCTGCAGCATCCCTGCCTTTCTCTAAATGATGTGAGCTGAGGGTTGTGCTTCTGTGTAATATTAGCATGTCCAAACGAGAAAAAAATACCTCTGAACTGTGCTTTCTTCCCCAGCTTCAGAAGACCTTGAAGAGACTTGCTGAGCTGCCAATTACTGTTGACATCCTGGTGGTAAGATCTGTGCTGTGGGGAACAGACTGAGAGGAGAGACACACTGAAACATTCTGTATCCATCCCCTGATATCAATTGTGTATCTCTGGGTCCGGCGTTGTGGGCATGGGATCCTTATCCATGGTATCTGTATACGATGTTCTCTGTCTGAGCGGAGCGTCACAAGAGAAACGTAGAGTGTTTAATATGCAGAAAGACAGGAAGCACAGCAGAGCGATGAGAACATCACATTATTATTATCATTTATTTGTTAAACGCTAACATATTCCGCAGCGCGGTACAATGGGGGTATAGAGTTATGTTTATTACATCAAACGGTACATACAAATGAGGACGGACATGCACAAAAACGTGAGACATTACAATTGAGAGGGAATGAAGGACAATGCTGAAACAATAAAGTAAAGTGGCTGCTCATTGTAAGACGGAGTGTAGCTCAGGTTGGAATATGACCCATATGAAAAAATGTGTGGTGCTCTCAAGACAATTCGTAGTAGTAAGAAATTGTAGATATGTATGGAAAACAACCCTGTATTGCTTATATACTTAAATGTCCCAAAGGATGCAGCCCGGTTGAAAATAAACCCACATGACAAGGCGGTAAGGATAATTTCAGAAACACCTGCCGGTGACCAGTAGATGAAACATCCTTTGCTTACAGACAAGATAAATAGGGACAACCTGGAATAAACTCACTTGGGATTCTTTATCCACCATAAGCAGCAAGTCCAATGTTTCCAGTGTCCCAGGGTTGAATGTGCCTCCGTTTGTAGGTGATCTTCATGAAGAAATGGGGGGAGGGAAAAAACGAAGCACTATATCCAGCGCTGAATGCAGCAATAAAACCAGCAGGCGTACGTTCCCATAAAAATAAAGCTATTTAATGAATCAAAATATAGAGTACAAAACACACCAACGCGTTTCGGACTTACAGTCCTTTATCAAGGTGAATACATAAGTTACATACAGAGTGCAATTTATACTCACCACTAGATCGCGTGGGCCAGTTGCGGTAACTTCCGGGTATGTCACGTGGTGCGGGTGCGCGACCCATGACCCGCGACGCAACCTCGTCAGACACCGCAGCCGTATTGCATAGCCAATGCCCACGTGTGGCGTCACTGCGCACAGGGGCCAGAGGGGCATGGCTTGTGTGTCAAACAAAACACACTAACAACCAATGCCAATCCATCCTGGTCCCTGGTTGAATGTAGCGCAGGACGGACATGCACAAAAACGTGAGACATTACAATTGAGAGGGAATGAAGGACAATGCTGGAACAATAAAGTAAAGTGGCTGCTCATTGTAACACGGAGTGTAGCTCAGGTTGGAATATGACCCAGCCGGACCGCTTATTCCATTAAGGTTTGGGGGCGGGAGGGATGTTGCGTAGGGTGGGGATTGGTGATTGGTCGAACTGCTGGTCCCAATGGGGTTGGAGGGGGGGGGGGAGGGGGTAGTTGGATGTTAGCCGTATGACAAATAGGCTTCCTTGAAAAGGTGAGTTTTTAAATATCTGAAAGCTATGGCAGAGTGCGTGGTAGGAACTTCCAGAGAGAGGGGGCAGCGCGGGAGGAGTAGTCGTGTAGACGGCAGTGAGAGGAGGTAATAAGGCAGGAGGAAAGGCGGATGTGTAGGAATATATTTGAGGATGAGGGCCGAGATGTAAGGTGAGGCAGCGTTGTTAAGCTTTGTAAATCACAGCTAGGGTTTTAAATTTAATTCTAAAGATTATGGGAAGCCAGTGTAGGGATTTGCCTTGTGGAGCAGCAGAAGCGGAGTGGGGAGTGAGGTAGAGGCGTCCAGTGGCAGCGTTTTGGATGGATTGGAGTTGGGACAGACGGACAAGGGGAATGCCAACCAGGAGAAGGTTGCAATAGTCAACATAGGACAGGATGAGTTAGTGAATTAGGATTTTAGTTGCATCATGAGTTATAAAATGGTGTATCTTGGTGACATTTCGAACGTGGAGACGGCAGGACTTTGTGCTGTGAGATATGCAGGAGAGGGCAGAGTCAAAGACCACCCCTAGAGAAGGGACTCTCTGGCAGTGTATTTCCACTCGCATCGTCCTGTAAGGTGAGTGACCCTGGTCTTCTCTTTGTCACGCTGTGTAGGAGACGGGGGTTGGGAAGGCGGTGAATGGCTTGCGGAAGCATGAGCTGGTCGGTGATCTCGCAAAGAGTCTGGTCGCTCAGTGGAAGAAACTGGTACCACAGGAAGCTCAGAGGTGAGCAGCGTCTGCGGTTTTGTGGCTCATCTGCGTTGAGTTACTTGAGGTAGATCTGATGCTATAGATGCCTCATTATCTGCTCCATGTGCCAGGGCAACAATATCTGAGTCTCCCGTGTCATATAGCGCAAGACCTTTTGCATCCCCCTCATGTGAGGGGATGTTTCATGGTGTTTATTCTCCCTTTGAATCTACTCCTCCAGAGTTGCAGATCCCGAAGAGAGAGAGCACAGTAAGAGCAGCGTTAGGAAGCGCCCGAGGTCTCCGTCCCCCAGAGAAGATGAAGCAGAGGAGGATTATGAGGAGGACGTGCAGCCGATTCACCGGAGCGACATGGGGCACAGGAGACTGGCTGAGCCCCAGAGAGGATTCAGGAAGGAGCCGGTGGAGGAGAACTGGCGTCAGTATTCTGACCGCGAGGACTCGGACGATGGGCAGGGGTATTCCCCCGAGCCACCCCACAGCCCCCCGAGTCTGTACGTGGATACCTGCAGGTCAGAAACAGATACCAAGGACAGAACTCACCATAAACCGAGCAAAGAGCACAAATCCTCCCACAAAGAGAAGCACCGGCCAGAAGGGAAGAGTCTGAATTCAGAGCGGAAGAGGGAGAAACTCGCCTCAAAGGAGACACCGCAAGATCCCCCCTCAGCCGGAAGCAGCAGGGAAAAGCTACTGTCCCCCGAGAGCCGGGAGCACCCCTGTAAGAAGGAGAAGAGCAGACACAGTGTTTCCCGAAGTCAGGCAGAGGATTCCACAGACACTAAAAAGCAGAAACACCACGAGAAATACAAACGTGAGAAGCAGAGGCAGGACGTGGACATGCAGACTGCAGAGAGGGGAAAGAGACCAGTGGAGAGAGAGGCGGAGCCTGGGTCAGGGGCCAGGGACAAGCACAAGGGCAAACCCAGGACCCCCGAGGCAAGTGAGCAGGACAAGAAATGCAAGCTCTCAGTGCCTGTAAGAGACCCCAGTATGGACGATGAGTTTGAGCGGCCAACACAGTCCTTCGAATCGTGTCTGAGCTATGACCTGCCGCAGAAAAAGAAGAAGAAACCAGTGGCAAAGCCAGTGGCCACCTCATCTGACAGGGCCAGCAAGAAGCAGAGCGAGAGCAGAGCAGAGCCCAGGAGCAAAGACGCCTCCAAACAGAAAGAGCCAGCGCCTGCCAAGGACAGGGGGGCCCGCAAGAGAGAATCCCCCCCAGTTATGTCGACCAAGGTCAGACTGTGAGGGTCACGTACAGGGTTTGTGTGTGTTGCGGGTGTACGGGGATGGGTGCCTGTGTGTTGCGGGGCACATGGGGAAGGTGGTTGCATATGGCGTAGCACAGAGAAGGAATGAGGGCTTGTACCATACAGACTGATACAGAATCTCTCATAGAATAGGCTTATATAGGAATAAGATATATTCCTCTTACCTGTGTAACAGGATGGTGATGCAGATAGTATATAAAATTATGGCTTTTAGAGCATCTGAAGCTGTTTCTGACACCGTGCCTGTTATGCAGATTTGTTCAGGGAATGAACAAAGGGTCATTTATCATAAACCTGCTATAGCTTGACCTGTAAGATTACACGCACAGCACCAATCGCAGGCCGGCTCTGATCACTTGCAGGCTTACGTGACTTGTCACCTAGTGGTGTCCGGCAGGTGAAGCTGCCCAAGGACGGGGGTTCATGTTAGATACTCATTCTTAACAGAAAGCGCCTCTGCAATTCATATGTGACGGATTATGCGGCATAATTATTCTTATTATGTTTTATTTTCATAGTTGCGTCAATAAGTAAATCAAATAATTCGGAGCTGCAAATTATAGGAAGCCTGTTTGTATATATGTATGTACCACACTCATTCCTTTTCATTCACAGATAGATCAGGTGCCAGTGCTACCAGATATTCCATTGCCCTACTACCGGCCTCTCCCTTCCACTGAAGCTGCACCATTCTCTCCACAGAAGAGGAAAGGTGTGTGTGTGTGTGTGTGTGTGTGTGTGTGCGCGCCACCATTCTCCCCAGAAGAGGAAAGGTATCTGCCTGTCTGTGTGTGTGTGTTGACTTATATCAGACAGTGAGTGACTCCTTGTCACAATTGGCACACCTGTGAGCACGTGACCTGCATATGGGGCAAGGGTTAATACACAGCTCTCTAGCTGGCCCACTTATCACCTTTGCAAAGGTCCCTCAAATTAACAATATCTTCCCTCAATCCATCCCCATATAACCGCACGCACATGACTTGGATTTATGCAACCATGGTTAATACGCACGGCTATTATAGCCAACTCGCCTTTTTCCTGCGCAATGTACTTTCAATCTTATACTATATTAGTGAAAGCACTGTATGTTTGCCTGCCTGGATGTCCGGTGTCCCTAGGGGAAATCTCATTGGTCCCTTGGGTCGCCCGCCCCCGCACACCTCTCATTGGCCTGAGGCGGAGTGACGGCCCACACACACACACACACACAACACAGCAGCTCTATACACACACACACACACACACACACACACACACACACAACACAGCAGCTCTATACACACACACACACACACACAACACAGCAGCTCTACACACGCACACAACACAGCAGCTCTATACACACACACACACACACACACACAACACAGCAGCTCTATACACACACACACAACACAGCAGCTCTATACACACACACAACACAGCAGCTCTATACACACACACACACACACACACAACACAGCAGCTCTATACACACACACCCTCTGTCCGCCCCCCTCCCCCCCCTCACGTGCGCCGTCCTGCACTGGCTCTGGACGGGAAGCGCGGCCCTCCTACCCCAGCCGCTCCCTTACCTCCCCGGCGCTACCACCCGCTCAGGTAAGTCACTGTGCGTCCCGCCTCAGCCTCAGGCCCACTGCGCGTCCCGCCTCAGCCTCAGGCCCACTGCGCATGCCGCCTCAGCCTCAGGCCCACTGCGCGTCCCGCCTCAGCCTCAGGCCCACACACACAGGGTGCTTCCTACCGCCGCTCAGCCAGACGCCACATCGAGCGGGCGCCGGGGGGGGGGGGGGAGCGCGAGTCTTAGGCCCACACAGGGCGCTTCCTGCAGCCGCCTGCACGCCTCACTCAGCAGGACGGCACATCGGGGGACCAAGCGGGCGCCGGGGGGGGGGGGGAGCGCGAGTCACAGGGAACGGGGGGGGGGGGAGTCACGGGGAACGGGGAGTCACGGGGAACGGGGGGGGGGCCACCAGCCGAATCAGCAGGGGGACGGACGCACGGAGGAGGGGGGGGAAATGCCCATACATAAATTATGACAATACATATGCCCACTGCTCTCCACCCCCCCCCCCAACTCCCCTTTCCCCCCCCCCACTCCCCTTTCCCCCCCCCCCACTCCCCTTTCCCCCACCCCCGCTCCCCTTTCTCCCCCCCCCCCGCTCCCCTTTCTCCCCCCCCCCCGCTCCCCTTTCTCCCCCCCCCGCTCCCCTTTCTCCCCCCCCCGCTCCACTTTCTCCCCCCCCCGCTCCACTTTCTCCCCCCCCCGCTCCCCTTTCTCCCCCCCCGCTCCCCTTTCTCCCCCCCCGCTCCCCTTTCTCCCCCCCCCGCTCCCCTTTCTCCCCCCCCCGCTCCCCTTTCTCCCCCCCCGCTCCCCTTTCTCCCCCCCCCGCTCCCCTTTCTCCCCCCCCCGCTCCCCTTTCTCCCCCCCCCGCTCCCCTTTCTCCCCCCCCGCTCCCCTTTCTTCTCCCCCCCCTCCCCTTTCTCCCCCCCGCTCACCTTTCTCCCCCCCCGCTCCCCTTCTTCCCCCCCGTCCCCTTTCTCCCCCCCCCCGGTCCCCTTTCTCCCCCCCCCCCGCTCCCCTTTCTCCCCCCCCCCGCTCCCCTTTCTCCCCCCCCCCCCCCCGCTCCCCTTTCTCCCCCCCCCCCCCGCTCCCCTTTCTCCCCCCCCCGAAACCTTTACAACAAATACTCACCTATTGTTCCACGAGTTATAAATAATACTACCTATTACGCATTTACATCCATGGCAACGCCGGGTCTCTCAGCTAGTGAGTCAATATATTAACCCCTTACTCAATTGCAATCATGTCTGTCCACTTTCACCACCCAAGAAATAAGCAAAATATGTTAATTAATATATATATCTGCCAGGGTCTCGGGTCCCTGTTCATTATAGAAAAAAAACTATGCAACACACACACACACACTTATCTGTTGTAGCAAAATATGTCCGAAAATATAAATACTCTCTCCAGAGCGTGCAACAGTTCATTCAGAGCCCAAAGCATCACTTATTAAAGAATGTTATATATACACACATACAGTGGTTCAGATTAAAGAAAAAGATAATTACAAGAACATACAATTACAGTAAATGCAGGACAGTTTATTAAAATAATAGGATAAAACAGAAATCCCTATATATTACGTTAACATACGTTGTCATAGGTTTTCCTCCAGAGGGGTCACTGGTGTAGAAAGATGAAAATTAAAGTGTTTCATCCTAATCACACCTCTGTTGAATTTGGATTTCTGTAATACCATGCCAAGTCTTATGTACTATTTTTTCCCCCATAGAAACAACATAAGCCCACCCCTGTTGTAAATCAGCTGCTAGGTTGACGGTTTTACGAGAGTAAATAAAACTAATAAACGACGGTTACGTTTTTGCCTCACTCGGGCTCTCACATCTTCCTTTCTCTAGTACTTAGACATGTGAGTCATATCAACAGATCCAGGCAATTATGACGGACGTAACGAGACTAATCGAGATTTTGCTCCTAAATTTGAGTGACAAATGAGATCTGTCCATGGCACCTCTTACTCATGTCTTGTGTGGTCTCATTGCATGCGACTCTTTGCAACGGTTGCAGATATGTAACTCTTAATATGTACAGTAGACGACGTCACATGATATTCTCATTTTTAATAAAGTCCTCCAACTAAGGCATGACCTGTGTTTCACCTCTCTGTAATGCACCAGTAATTATTCAGAAACGTTTAGTTTTCTTGGAGTCTGACTGAATAGTATCTGGCTATCACTTATTGCCTTCTAAATTACGCGTCACTTTTAGTGATGGTCCACCCAATGAAGTCCTCTTTGTAGGTCTGCACAGGCCTAGGAAGAGTCTTGACTTATCATAAACCCAATATATATTATATTTTTTAAATCAAACTGTAGCTACCTTAACCCCTTAAGCACCATATTAATTAAAATACATAATATCTAATGGTATTATCATGACACTCCTCATCCTGGGTGTATCTGTAATGGCTCCTGCTCTTGTCCTAGCTCCGGTGACGTCTGCTCAGGAGGACGAGGAGTCCTCAGGGTTCACAGGACGCAGATTCAACTCCAAGATGCAGGTGTATTCTGGATCCAAGACTGCATACCTGCCCAAGATGACGTCCCTGTACCAGCAGTGCATCCGGGTCCTTGCTAACAACATAGACTGTAAGTACCGGGGGGGTGCTGTGTCTCAGCCCAGGTCACACTTGGGAAGTCTTGTGGGTTGTGCTGAGCGGTAGCTGGATGTGCAGCTAAATCCGGATAACTGGTGTGCCGTATGTTCACTTTGCTGTTGTGACGGACGGCCGTCACGGAGCGTTCTGATCACGCCGGAGCGCTAGACCGTCGATACCCAAAACAGCGGGTCACTTATACGGAATCTATCCAGACTCACTACCATCCCTAGCCTCACTTTGCCAGGATGGTAGCATCACCTCACCACAGAACCTTTAGAGGGCCCACGACAAGAGCCACGCTCCTATACCCGGGACACCACCCACCCAATCCTGGGAACACTGACGCAGAGTACACCCTGGGAATCCTAGCCTGACCTCCCTAGAAGGGTAGTTACCCCCCAGAACAATTAGGGGTCCCACCTCAAGAAACACGCTCTTTTATGCCTGGGATACTGCCAACCCACGCCTGGGGTTACTGACCCAGACTACACACTGGAATCCTAACCTGACTGTTAGGAGGGTAGTTACCACCCAGAACGACTAGGGGCCCCACTCCAAGAGTCACACTCTTATGCCTGGAACCCAGATTATACAACCTTACCTTGATACCAGTATGGGTTCTGGGGACAAGGGAACCTCCGTGAATGCAGAGGGTGCCCAGAACACGCTAAACAATTACACAATCCCCGTACCAAGATCACAATGATCCCAACCCAACTGCTATTACCCTGGTGGTCTCTGGGGACACTGACATTTCTATTTAATCTAGAGAATTGCAGAACTCCCAGTGAGTGCACAGCAAGTTATGAATCACAAGGCATATACAGTAACAAACCTAGCTGAACTCACTTGAGGGTAGCCTCTGAGCAAATATCACAATATACAGTAGGTCACTTGAGGGTAGCCTCTGAGCAAATATCACAATATACAGTAGGTCACTTGAGGGTAGCCTCTGAGCAAATATCACAATATACAGTAGGTCACAAGTTACACAAAAGCATATGGGATAACACTCGGTCACGACAATAGAGCGATCAAACAAGAGTTTAATCTAGAGGGTACAGTACACAAAATAAAACATAGTCAGCATCAGTAAATAAAATGGGAGGGTATGAGAAATGAAAGAGTTTTTCTTTGAAACATACAAGTGGTCAGTTTCACCCGGGGGAGCGGGAATAAAGTCTTTTGGATGGCACAGGGCAGTGGGGTAATTGCACAGATCAACATGTTCCAAAGAGAGATCACAGCAGCTGAATCTTTCCCCAGTGAGTCTGAACTCAGGCTGCGCTGGCTTCTTTAAGAAAATTGGCTCCATTGAAGCCTATGGGAGTCCGCTGCACCAATCAGGGACTGGTTGCTAGGGGAGGGGGCCAATCAGGGGCTCTGTATCATGCTGACCTCATAGCCCTGCTCCATAGGCAATCATTAGGGAGGGTGCTGGGCTTGTAGCTGGCCAATCGGAAGGCGAGGCTTGTAGCTGGCCAATCGGAAGGCGAGGCTTGTAGCTGGCCAATCGGAAGGCGAGGCTTGTAGCGGGCTAATTGGAAGGTCCAGATTCACAAACAAAGAACTCTCTCCCTGGCGCGAAAACCCAGCACTTGCGCATGGAGAGGAGCGGAAGGAGGTAAGGGAGGCGCTGGGGTCTGGGAGGGAGGTTCTGGGTTGGGGGCTGGGGCAGCCTCCTCCATCACAGCTGTAATCAGTCATTGTCCCGGGGTTATATGGGGTCTTAACCGCAGAGTGAAGGGAGTAACAGCAGAGCTGACACAGTGGTAGTCGCCATATTAGTAGCAGGGTCTTCTCTCTCTCCCCCTCTTGCAGCAGTCAACCAGTATAAAGCATTCTCATCTTCAGGGGGTTGCCATGTTCATTTTTAACTGGATGGGTCTCTGTTACCCACTGGTCACAGGGTTGGTTCCCCTCTCTCGTGGTGGGTTGCAGATGCTGTTCCTGAGGGATGCTCTTGTTTTACAGCTATCTATGAAGTGGGAGGTGTCCCGTACTCCGTGCTAGAGCCAGTTCTGGAGAAGTGTACCCCGGACCAGCTGTACCGAATAGAGGAGTGTAACCACGTGAGTGTGAGCTGTGCCCCCCCCAACCCCTCTTCTGAGACACTTGTTGGGTTTATGTCGGGCTAACCCGAGAAACGTGTTTGGGAGGATCCCAAACCAAACAGTGCATCTGAAAACCTTATTGCATAATATGTGAAAATATATATTGGGGCTGCCTCAATGTATGGTATTGTAACCTTGCAGAATCATTTAAATATCAGTTCACAAGCATAGGGACAGATGTAGAGACGGATGTAAACAGTGAGCCTCTAATCCATGATTTTTTTTGAAGAACCACATAAATGCATTGAGTAGATTTGTGTTAGGTGACTAGTAAAATCATAGATCGGCATCCGTGCGCACAGGATCTACAGTGATTTCAAATCTCAGTCACAAAAAAAAATCAGGGAAACCGTCTCAAAAATAAGTCCATGAATGGTTGATATGTCCCGCGGTACAAGAGACCTAAGAGGTACTCACGGTTGGTCTCTTGTCAGGTGGACCTGCAGTCTGCGTACTCCTGCTGGTGTCAGGGTGATCCGGTGTACAGGAAAGAGGAAAGATGGCGGTGCACAGCCGGAACGATCACCAAGGGTTGGTAAGTTTCAAAAAAATGTTTATTGGCACATTATGCAGGATAAAAGAAACGCTCTTACGCGTTTCACGCAAAGCGTCGCTGTGCGTTAAACGCACGAGCGTTTCTTTTATCCTGCATAATGTGCCAATAAACATTTTTTTGAAACTTACCAACCCTTGGTGATCGTTCCGGCTGTGCACCGCCATCTTTCCTCTTTTTTGTCTGGCTAACCCCTTCACCACCAGATCGCTTCACTATCTATATATCTATATACAAACAACGTCTTGATAAAAAAAACACGAGTGAATATTTTTATCTGCAGGTGAGATCGACGCTTCTGTCCCCATTGAGACCTTTATCCAAGATCTTCTTCATAAAGGTTTCAACAGGGAGCGAAACGTTGATCTCACCTGCAAATATAAAGATTCATAGAAGAGGAGGCAGCACGTTGCAGGGCTGTCAACACCACCCTGATAGAGGTCTTATGTTATGCTAGGACCAAAACATTGTTTTTTTTTGTTTGTTTGTTTTTTGTGCAATACACTTCAATTTGTTCACTTGCGTGCGATGTGTATCTCTTCTTCTACTCCGATCTGTGGGCTTGGGTTAAGTATGTTTATTTGAATGCCATGATGGGTGCACTTGCCCCTTTTGTAGGCGGGTGTTTGTGTGTAATAAGTACAAAAAAATGAACATCTCAAGAAGAAAGGTATACCAGGTGTAGGCGGGTGTTTGTGTGTAATAAGTACAAAAAAATGAACATCTCAAGAAGAAAGGTATACCAGCAACAGAAAAGACAAAAATAGAATTGTCAATAAAGATATTACTTTATTGTAGCATACTCCAAATGCAGCCACTGATTGAGCTATCTGTGCTGTAGCAGGGATATCCTTCAAACCTGACCTGTTGGTGGCCCTTGAGGACTGGAGTTGGCCACCCCTGTGTTATTTGGTGATCTCCACAGTCTGATTAGAGAGACGATCTGCTGAGTTACAGAGGCCTCTTCCCAGCTCCCTTGACAGCTCCTGTTGGTATCGGAGCAGCTGCTGCTGTCCGTTGGGGACTGGTGTGATTGTGCTGGTATTTTTAGCCTGTGTTATATCAATGGCCGATGGCCTGCACTGCTCCGCTGAGCTGGGCACTGGATGACGCTGCTGGCGGTTCTTGTGCAGGTTTTAGTTGAAGACACAGATCGCTTGTGGATGAACCACTGTCAAAGAGACTTCAAGAAAGAGAAAGCGGAGGAGTTTGAGTCATGGAGGGAGATGTACCTGCGACTGCACGAGGCTCGCGAGCAGCGGCTGCTGTTGCTGACACAGAACATTCGCTCTGCTCATGCCAACAAGCCCAAAGGTGGGAGCCGACCCAGAGGTTAAACCAGTCAGAGCTGTACAGACATGGGGTTACTGGGCCAGGGTTGGGGTGCACTGCTGTATCTATAGAGACAAGCAGGGTAACTGAGGCAGGTAGAACACGCAGCTGTATCTGTATAGAGACAGGCAGGGTAACTGAGGCAGGTAGAACACAGCTGTGTCTGTATAGAGAGGCAGGGCAACTGAGGCAGGTAGAACACAGCTTTGTCTGTATAGAGACAGGCAGGGTAACTGAGGCAGGTAGAACACACAGCTGTGTCTGTATAGAGAGGCGGGGCAACTGAGGCAGGTAGAACACACAACTATGTCTGTATAGAGAGGCGGGGCAACTGGGGCAGGTAGAACACAGCTGTGTCTGTATAGACAGAAAATGGCAAGCCACATATACCAGTCACAAAAAAATCCTAACAAAGTAATTATAATGGAGTCATAATCCCCTGTGTATCCAAGAATCAACAAATAAAAAAAAGAAGCAAAGAACACTCAGCTCGCTCAACAGGGTAACTCACAGTAACGGAGACAGCGCATTGTAGCAAAAAGACACTTGGACCACTGGATTAAGAAAGGGCCATGTGAGCCGAAACTCCGCTTTTGCCTCTATCTGCAGTTGCCTGAAGTTGATTGCTGACTAGTGAGTTACCCTGTTGGGTGTGCTAACCTTCACTCCTTCACAAAGTGGCAACTGTGTCTTTAGGCCATCCAAGCTGCACAGCACAAGCATATGTGTTGGTGACGTAAGCTTCCCATCGTTTCCGAAATTCACCAGTAGTCCTGGTTCTAAACATACAGACAACATTCAAATCCCACAGATGCACAGAGCATCTAACGCGGCCAGTGAAGTAACCTCTCCCTCTGCTCTTCACCAGTGAAGTAACTTCTGCTCTTTATTTTCTCTTTCCCTCCTTCCTCTTGTGACTCTGCCTTCCCTCTGCAGGCAGACAAGCCAAGATGGCGTTTGTCAACTCTACAGTGAAGCCCCCTCGGGATGTGCGCAGGAGGCAGGAGAGGTTCGGGACAGGAGGAGGCACTGTCGACGAGAAGATCAGGTACAGTGGGGAGGATCACAGTGAAACAGAGCAGTGTAAGCATGATTCAGACTGACAGGCACATTGTGTCTGTGTCCAAGGGGCAGGATTCAGAAAAAGCTGCAACTGGGGAACATGTTGGGACTGGAACTGATTGTCCAGTGTATAAAACTGTCCCATCCTGTGTGTGATTTATCCTCCTTCCATCTCTGCAGGATTAAACCCTTCATGCCCATCAGTAGCAGCATAAGCAGCATAAGCAGTATCAGCAGCACTAACCACGGTCATTCAGAAGAACCACGGTCATTCGAAGGACCACGGTCATTCGAAGGACCAAGCACAAGTAGCACGCCACCCACACAGAGCAGTAACCCGCCCGGCTACGACCCCCGCAAGCCACAAGTCAAAAGTATGTGGCCTCTGGTTGATAAGAAACAGTGATTGGCTGGAATGTGTTACATCTGGGGGGTTAGCTCCTCCTGTGGGAGGGTGGTAATTGCTTTGTCAGCAGGTCCTGGATGGGTTGATGTTATATAGGGTTAACGTTCAGCACGATAAACTCTTGTTTGACATCACAAGGTAAAAGTGCTGGTTTCTGTGGGACCTTGGTGCAGGGAATCGGACGCCATGTTCTCAGGACGGTAACTCTGCGTCTCCCTCCTGTTTTCCAGAAGTTGCTCCTATGATGGCCAAGACTATCAAAGCTTTCAAGAACAGGTTCTCCCGGCGATAAACCTCAGGAGGAAAATGAACTGTATGTTTCTTGGGTGAGGGCAGCTGGGGAGGGACAGCAGGAGAGATCCTCCATGAATTCATAGCGGAGGTAGCCCCAGCTACAAGGAGACTCCCCCTCCAGCTCAGCCTCTCCAGGTCACCTTCTGAAGAACAAGGGACATCATTGTGACACTTTCATGCTTTTAATACATGTTTTCCCTCATCATATTTATAGTCCCCCAGGAGCCCTTTTATTGTGTTATACCTGACGTTGTTAAGATAATGAACCTCCTCCTTGTTACTGTGACATTACACTCACGGTGTCCTGTGCTGTCACAGCTAGGTGTCTGTGCCAGGGGTCATTTCAAGCTTCTCCCGCTGATGATCATATCTAAGTATTAGGGAGTTATCAGTGTGCTGGGTTAGAGTAACATCAATCCATTCACATGTGAGTGGCACATGGGATTAATCAGGCAGCTGTGGGAATTGGCTGAATATCTGCTCCTTTTTGTAGTGATTCAGAATGGTTTGTAAACTGGTTTGTACACGGCTCCACAGTTTGGTGTTACTGCCAAATGTACCACACGCAGGTGTTTTCTTCTGAGGCAGGGTCACATAATCATGAAAATTAATTTGTTTCTTGAATCCTACACAAATATTTGTGGTCATGGATCTGATGTTGAAATGTTGCAGCGTCCTGTAAATGATTTTGTGTATTTTTTTGCAGGTTTACATTGGTTAATAACAGAATTGTATTGAGCAGTGTACCGACTTCTTGTAACGTACACTTGTTCAATGTTTGGAGAATTGGGAAAGACCAGATTTTTGTTTGTGCACTTTTAACTTCACGTGTACATATATTTTAACTCGTCCATACAATCCTCTGAAAGATTTTACATCCCCACAGAGTTTGCCATGTTTTACCATAATTTATTCTTATGACCCAGAGTTTTTTCCATTGAAACGTCTGGTCCAAGACATAGGCGTTACTGCTTCTCTCACACAGTGCAAAGTCAGGCGCAGCATCAAATCCCCATACACTTAAATTCCAAAGCCATTTTATATAACCCCATGAACCAGAAATCAGCCTGATGCACACTATTTATTCCATGTCAGCTTCCCATCTTTAGCTCATTTGACTCCTGCAGACACGTGTTTTTACTTCTCTATAAACTTGTCAGGTTGGTGCAGGCACAGAGACACTGCTGCCAGCCCACTGAGTGCAGGTCACCGTGTCACACGATCCAGCCCTGGGCTTGTGGCCTCGGTAGAAGTCAGATCGGCCACTCTGTGTCCTGGAATCAGTGTACAGGGTGTGTAGAGGGTTCTGGTGTATCATTCGGCCTCTTGCATTTTTGTAAATAAAACTTTTTGTGGTTTCATGGAGATGAAATATTTTAATTAGACAGATATATGCAAATGATTTTATCTGGATCTTAATAAAATGCGAACACTGGATGCAGCCTAATCTATCATTGTGTCTGTGTCCCCCGTTGCTTCTGGTGTGACTATCCAGTTACTGGGAGTAGTAAGATGGCGGATTTCCGGTGTTCAGTTACTGTGAGTAGTACAATAATGCAGTGCTTGTGTATTTATCAGAGGGGAGCAGTAAAATGGCCAACTTCCGGCGGGTTTATACTGTCACTGAGAGTAGCAACATGGCGGATTTCCGGCGGCTCGGGCTGCAGACATGGCGCACGGGCACAGTCATGGTGGTTGCTCGTGTGGTGAGGAGCATTCGGATGCTCCGGAGCGGGGCTTAGAGTACGGGCTCTACCAGAGGATCGACCTGGATAAGATGCAATGTCTGAACGAGAGCCGGGAGGGCAGCGGGAGGAGCGTGTTCCGGGCCTGGGAGGAGAGGGGGGACCGCAGCAAGGTTACATGTCATATTATTGTGTGTGTGTGTGTGTGTGTGTGTGTGTGTGTGTGTGTGTGTGTGTGTGTGTGTGTGTGTGTGTGTGTGTGTGTGTGTGTGTGTGTGTGTGTGTGTGTGTGTGTGTGTGTGTGTGTGTGTGTGTGTGTGCGCTCTCTGTCATAGGAATTTAAAAAAACAAACCTAGGATAAAGCTGATAAAAGTTATCTAACACATCCAATGTGTGCACATATACAAAGATCAGACATGATATCTCCGTAACCTGTTATCAGTGAGTGTACTGGTAACACTGGTGTTATCAGACAGTGGGTATAATGCAGTGACACTGGTGTTCTGTCTGTACACACTGCAATAAAGTATATTAGGGCTGAGATCTGCAGACTCTGGTTTTTAAGGCCTGATCATCACTGCGTTTTCAGTTTGTAGAAAGTGACGATGACGAGGAGCTGCTGTTTAACATTCCGTAAGTATTTTGTTTAATACCCTGCTTGTGTCCTGACTGGTTCTGTTCCCCTACTCACTGCCCTGTCTGTCAGGTTCACA
This sequence comes from Ascaphus truei, assembly GCF_040206685.1. Taxonomy (NCBI): domain Eukaryota; kingdom Metazoa; phylum Chordata; class Amphibia; order Anura; family Ascaphidae; genus Ascaphus; species Ascaphus truei. The sequence continues at coordinate 60,984,948 of NC_134488.1, read as the reverse complement.
GGAAACGTCAAATTAAAGGGAATAATCCTGATTGGTGAGGATAGTGATTCACACCCTGCGGAGATGCGGCTGTGAGTCCTGCTTTTTCTCTCTCTAGTAGGACAGTGTGATGCCCATACAGGTAACCTCTTCACTGCCATATAGAGGTGCTGGGTAACAGTCCCAGTCATCAGCTCTGAAGTGGTTAAACCTGTTCTATCCCGATTTATAAGATCTAATCACTCAGGCTGCCCGTTTATTACTGTAAATGTGAAAAATAAAATGGATTTAATTCCAATCACAGAGTTCAGAAACATAGCTATAGATTCCCTATGAATCCCTGTGTTCCCATTGCACTTTGCTCCTGCTCATTTCCTACTAGTTGCTTAAACACGCTATCCCTGCAAGCTCAGAACGCAAACCTACCACACCATATATATTTGTGTCAAAAGGAGTGCTACTGAGATTGTGACCCAATGTTTACAACAAAAGACAAAAGGCCCCAATACTAGATCCAATATGACAAATTAAGTCATTAAATAGTTGTGTTTTTCTTCTCACGGGCAAGGGTCATTTTAGTTAAATTGTTTGGCCAAAGCATTATAAGCCGGCAACCACTTCACGGTATGCCCTTTTTACAGGTTCTAACACAACCTGTAAACGTTCTCTTCACCTCTAATGGAGTGAAAAATTTGCCAATAGACTGGTCATTCACAGGTTCATAACAGGACCTACATTAAACAGCTGAGAGTTCAAAGACCACATCAAGGCCCTTCGCTGGATGCATTTGACAGGCAGGCCGCCAGATCAAGAGCCTTGCTTTAGTACGACATACAAAAGTCTGATGCTCCTATGACTTGTAGAATGAGGATCTTAACATTACATGAGACTGTGAGAGATTCCAGCAGTTTCTGCATTTCCACACTGGACACAAAGCTCTTTTTCTCTTCCAGGTTTAAGAATATTCCTCAGATGAGTTTTGATGACACCAGACGAGAAGCGGATCAGGTCTTCAGTCTGAATATTGATGTTGCTGGAGAATTAGAGTATCCCACAAAGTATGAATCCTCTGGATATTATTATTATTGTCCATAGATTTGTTATGAGCGCAAACCACAGGAAGTTTACACGGATAACACAGGGCAGAGAGGCATTTTGACAAAAAGGACTACGTTCTATAAATGTGAGGGTTGCACAGTAGTAGTAATAATAGCGCTGCTAGTTTTACGTAGCGCTTTAGAGAGACATTTTGCAGACACAGTCCCTGCCCCGTATAGCTTACAATCATCTATGTTTTTTGGTGCCTGAGGCAGTAGAGCATTTCATGTAAAGCACTTTTCCCTTATCCTGTGCTATAAGGACAAGTTTGTTACGCAGGCATCCTGCATATATCCAATATGATGTCAGATCAGACAGCAGCTGTGCCTATACTCTTAGTGCTGTTGAACATTTAATTATTTTGCCATTTCAGGATATCCCGCTTTTCAAACGTGTCCCATCTTTCTATTCACGTCTCCAAGAACTTTGGAGCAGAAAAAACAAAGATTTATTACATCGGACTCCGGGGAGAGTGGGCAGAGGTAAGACACAGATACCAGCCACGTATATGAACATATCTGCTTTATATTTGTTTACTAATTTGCTCCATGTAATGTGTTAAGTAATAGGAGAAGCTGCAGCTTGTTTATGGAGGGTCCTGAATGTGGGGTATGTGTGCCTTATGTGTTTTTGTTTACATGTGGCAGGCTCATCGCCATGAAGTAACCATCTGCAATTATGAAGCTGCAGCAAATCCAACTGATCACAACGTGAAACAGACAACGCTGCAGACTCACTTCATCTCATAGAGGCACAGAGGAAGTAGTGACAGCATAGGAGGACATAAGATGCAGTGACAAAGAACATTAACCGCTTGCTAAGATTACCAGACCTTAATCACACATCCTGCAGGAGCTGCATCACACTTCACAATCTGTGGCAGGGAGATTAGATCTCCAGACAAGTTTGAGACAGTCTTTTTTGTGACGTGATTAAATAAACAAATGTGTTTTATTAAAGCACTGTGTGTGTGTGTGTCCACATCGGGGCAGCTGGGATACGTAATGGGTGGAGGGCAGGGCGGAGACGGCCAAATATTGACTGTTCTGTGGTCACTATGAGTCCCCAGCAGCGTGCGTGATGTGTCCGTGACGTGTCCCGGCAGTTGGGTGCTGTGTGTCGGTGTTTCTCGTGGTCGCACTAAATATTTCCGCCACACTGAAGATGGCGGCGCAGATGTGTCCATCCGGGTTCTGAAGAGGGAGGTGACGTTCTGTATGGGTGGTCACGTGACGTGCCGGGGTTACATCCGGTGGGGCTGAGGCGGTTGCGGCTAATTGTTACTTCCCGGTTGGGGCCGGACGTGGGAGGGGTCAGAGGTCACTGGTGACAGGCTCTCCGGTGCATGTGCGGGAACAACATGTCTGTGCCGCTGCTCACCGACGCTGTGACCGTGCCCGGGGAGGAGCGGGAGACCGCGGCGGTAAGATATACAGTGTATTGTATCAAAATAGCCATATGTCTACATCAGTGTTAACAACAAAAAAAACAAAAAAACTTTATGAATAAGGAACTTTATAATTATGGGGGGAAATCTGAGCAACCCCCCAATCCTCTCTAACAGCGCGTCTGAGATCAGATATATTGTAAATCCTTGTGTATCTGGTACCATTTTCAAATGACCTGAAAATCGCAGGGTGGCTGGGGAACCCAAGGATTCCTGGGAACTGCTGTTGAAAAACATACATATACATATACACACACACCATCACATTTTAAGTTATGGTGGGTGAAAAGGGTTCCATGTAAAAATGGATTCCAGGCAAAAGGTGTGTGCTCATTTGTATGTTATTTCCCAGAATCCCTTGCTGCAGTGGAAGCACTGTATGCTAGGTATGGGACGCACAAACTTTTATTTGCTGCTCCCCCCCTCCCTTACCTCGTGCGGCGTGATGACGTCAAGTGACCCGCGGTGTCATTTGCTGTCACGTTACCGTGGCAACCGTGATGTCACATGACTCCGCGGCGTCATTTGATGCCGCGTTGCCATTGTCACGCGTCCTGAAGCCGGCTGATCCTCGGTAAGTAGAGGTTGCAGAGGCCTTGCACGGTCCCCCGGCATTTCATTTAAATGCCTTGGGGAAGAGCTTGGGACTTCTGCAACCGCCCGCGCCACCCCAGTTTGCGCACCGCTGTGCTAGGTGATAATGGTGAAAGGCAGGGTTGCAGACCTGTCTCAGACATGTGAATGTGCTCACAAGTGATACTTTTATTTTCTCTCTCTATATCTATAATCTTTTTATATGATCTATCCATGTACACGGCGACTTCTATCGATATATAAACAAAAAGATGCTGGGTGCACACAAACAGAGGCTCATAAACCACCAATAAAAATTGAAAAATATACTTAACAGAAATCTGGGTGCTTGCAGATGGACAGGGAACACCAACCCATCCTGTAAATACGTAGCAAGGCCGCAGCACACTCAAATAGATTTTATGTTCATAGAGTTTTATTATCAATGGATCAGGCAATCTACATGCTCCAGCGCAACGTACGTTTCCGACCACAAGGTCTTTTCTCAAGCTCTGACTTTGGACTTCTATCTATATATACATACACTGATCTCTCCACACAACACCTCATATTGTGACACCTGTAAATATATATACACTGTGATCTCTCTATACACTAACTTTCTCACTGAGTGAAAATATAGCAGGGGAGTTGGATCTGTTTGTATAGTGTTTTGTTTGCAGGGGAGTTAACAATATGTTTATTTTCCCACTTGTGTGATTGCTACGGGCGTGGCGGGGTAAAGCAGCTCCCCCCTGGGACACCTGTTTAACTAATAATAATGGTATCTTGCTCTGAGTGTCCTGATCTAAAACAGAAATAATAGTCATAATCTGTAGCGTCTGACCTTAGCATGGTTACCTTTCAACTGCAGTGCGCTCTGGGGAGAACTTCATTTTAACTTCCCAGACACTTAATATTTCAAATGGTTCTCTCCTGAACCGAGCCATCAGTTGTAAAAAATAGAATTTGTGTTGAAAACGGCAAGAAGAGGCAAATAAAAGAGGGCGATCAGCGTGTACTGCTTTAAGCGCGTTACAAATTGATCTGAACTGCCTGGTCTGTGTTTTGGCTCTGGCTGGGCTGTGTGCTGTATATAAAGAAGTATTCCAAGCTGCCCTGGGAGCTTGCTCGGCCTGTAAACTTGTAGTTATTGCGACTGTTTTAAGTGTGAGTTTTAAACGGGCAGGGGTTTGAACACGGCGTAATACACACAATTGTCAAATGCATTTATACCTATTGCAATGTTTGGTGTTGTACAGCGAGTGGCCTTTCAGGAGGAGGAGGATCTAAATCTACTGTGGGCTCTGTGAGTGCGGGGGTTGTAGATTTACACACACAAATTGTTTTTACACTCCCCTTGTGAGATTTGATTGTAACAGGTATGTATTTTGGAGGCAGTGGTGAGTGGGAGGTAAATTGCCTATGGAGAGATACAACTCCGTGGGATAGAAGGGACATTCTGGGAATTGTTAAGGCAGCAACACAGGAGAGAGGTCGATGTAATTGTACACCTAGGGACGAATGACCTGGCTAGGGATGAAATTAGGTTAGTGCAGGAGCGAGTTGGGGACAGCGCCTAGGCAGGTAGTAACCTCAATGGCTTTTTCAAAGGTATTGCCAATATTTAGTGCTTTAGTGCTAATATTTTTTCTTCACACCAGAAACTTTGATGTGTGGTTGAAAAGGGCTTTGGAGATATCGTCTTATATAAGAGTATTGACCTGTATCTATCTTTTAAGGGAACTGGGATATTCTGTGACCAGTACGGATGCTTCATTAGCAAGTATTTAAACTAGCTGAGGTGGGCAATGAAGTGAGTCAGGATAAATCAAACTACCCCCCTTTCCAAGAGGCAGTGATTTGGTGGGATTTTGTAGCAGGAAACCTATCTAGGGGAACAGGAGTCAGCTGAAAATGATCAAGAACCCTGGCAGAGGGAGGTGTACAGAAGAAACCGGAAGGATTAGGAAGAGCTATAATGAAAGTCTTCAGGCTATGTGTACAACTGTTTGTAGTTTGGGTAATATAAAAACAAGACTAATTGCAATAATGATGTGGGATGATTTGAATAATGTGAATAATGTGGGTATTACTGATGCACATAGGGTCTGGGTTCCGTGTATGCGCTATACAAGTCATTGAGATGGACATTGGGTGTGTCCATAGTAGAACGCGCTAGTTTCCGCGCTCCTCCTCCCCGGCGTTGGGCTTGCAAAACAAATTTGTTTGCATTGGGAAGCGCCGCTCTCCCTGTAGCGCATATGCATTGGCGTCCTAGTGTTTGTTTCGGCGTGAGCTACGTAGCTCACGCAATATCCTGCACTATGGACGCAGTCTTAGGCCTAGGACGTGGTGGCATTCACAGCGCTGACGCTCATGCTCTCCTGCTCAAGCAGGAGCTTTTTTGTGTCCCTGCATGAGCGTCAGCGAGCGTGCTTGTGAGCCGGCGGGAGGCGGGGCTAGCGCGACACGTCACGGACTGCCATTGGCCTTTGGCGGTCACGTGACAGGCCCTGCGCTTCCCTCAGCGGGAAAACTTAAATTTTGATATCGGCTCCAATTCCGCACGCCTGCGGAAGCGCCGTCTAAAGCCGTGCTGATAGGGATAATGGTTACCCTCAGCGCGGGTCAGCGCGGTCTTTTTGACCATGGCCCTGGCCTTATACTCTAGAGAGGGACGGGGAAGGAGTTGCCCTTTATGTGAAGAACACAAAAGCTACATTTAATAAAAGGCTATGGAGAAAAGATGGTTTGGGTAATGCTTGAAACAGGTAAGCAAGTTATCTACTGGGGTGATCTTCAGTCCTCCAGAACCAGAGGGGGACTTTGACAGGGGGTTAATCGAGAACCTCACTAAAATGGCAATGAAAGGTCATCTTTATGGGGGACTTTAATCTGCCAGATATAGGCTGGCAAGTCTCTGATGCAAGGACACCCTGGATTCCTTGAAGGGGGCATCTCGGGCGATTGGCGAGGGTGTATCAGATACAGATCAGATACCTGGCGAGAGCTTGGGTTCTAGTGATCATCAATGTGTGGTTTAGTATGAAGACGGGCATAAAAACGAAGGTTAGATTTTTTTTTGGAGGTGATTTTTCAGAGACTGGAAAATATTTAAGGGATTCTTTGGCAGGGTGGAGATATTTGAGTGCAGTACGGGAGCAATGGGCGAAACACTAAAATATGCAACACTAAAAGAAACAGCGCTTTGTGTCGGGGGCGGGTTAACAAAAGCACAAAGAAATGAAAGCCGATATAGTTCTCAAATGAGATGGCAGGTATTGTAAAGGCTAAAAAGACGGCTTTTAGAAAATCTAAAACTTCCGTAGTATGGAGGAGGCAGGTAACCATAGGCCAGTGAGATTGTCAGTAGTGGGGCAATGAATGGAAACCCTCCTAATAGAATAGTTGCATATCTGAAGTATAGCAACTTGCAAGATTCCAGGCAGCTTGGATTTATCCGGGTGAGATTGTCAGGAACACCTAATAATAGATTTTGTTTTTTGACCAGGTGACTAAAGTGATAGGGAAAGTGCAGAAAAAAGGCAGCGCACTGCCAAAAAAGCAGCAGCAGGAGGAGGCTAAGGCGGGTTCTTTCTCTGGCCATGGTACGCGCGCCGTCTGTGGGCGTGTCTAGGGGCGTGCCAGTGACATCACAGAGCTGGTTCACCCTCATTGGGCGAACTGCTCACGTGACCGGCCTGTCACTCCATGATATCAGTTTGAACTGATTTCTTGCGCAACGCGCTCATGCATGCCCGCACGCCGCCTGGATGCGAACACTGCCATAAGGCGGTCTGTTCGCTTAGCATGCAGACGCGTCCGCATGGTCTGCGGCACCATGTCCGAGGCCTGAGGAGAGTGAGGGGGGGAGAGATGGGGGGGAACGACGACGCAGAGAGACAGGGCAACAGGTTGACGGACAGGAGGCGAGAGTTGCGGTTCCCCAGAATTTCAAAATCGAATTCTGGGGTTCCCTACCCCAAAAAAGGTTGAAAACCACTGTTGTAGACACTGTCAAGTGCGATAGAGAAGACCTGGGAGTCACTATTTCAGCTGACCTAAAAGTAGATAAGCAATGTAACAAAGTGATGGGGAAAGCCAGCAAGAGGCTAGGTTGTATAGCGGAGAGTATTGGCAGCAAAAAGAGGTACAGATGCCACTTTATAGATCAATGGTAAGATCTAGGCTACATTATTGTGTTCAGGGGACTATCTCCAGAAGGACATACATTGTACAATCTTCAAAGGGCTACTAAGATGTTGCATGATCTACACCATGAAACTTATCAGAAAAGACCTTAATATGTACAGCTTGGAGGGGAGAAGGGGAATGTGATTGAAACTTTCAATAAAGTACAGGAGGAAAGTTTCAGAGAAGTGCTAGATGCTGAGGAAGGTACAGTAGGCTTGGGAAATGTGAGGCAGTACTTCAAAAAAAGAGTTGTGGATTCATGACACAGCCTCCCAACAGAGGTGATGGAAGCTTCTATATAGCAAGGGAATTAAAAAAATGCTTGGGATAGACATAAGGCTACCCTCAATGAGAGAGAACCAAGGATCAAATGGGGGTCTTACTCATTACAGCAGATAAGAATATGGGCAGGCTTGGTGGGCTAATTGGTTCTTATCTGATTTCCAACTTCTGTTCCTCTGTTACCCGTCTGCCCCTCTGAGGCTCCCTGGTAACTCTCTTCTATATTGCTCTTCCACCACCCCCTAACTGAAATGTGTGTGTAACGTTCCTCTCCTCTCCTGGCAGGTCATATTTCTGCATGGACTTGGAGACACGGGGTGAGTATGGGTTTTCCTAGATGCTCCGAGACAACGGGGGGAGTTGTGGAATCAGGAATGCGCTCGGATGTTGGATATTGTTCGTTCATGTACTACTCTTCCTCCCCTGAACATTGTTTGTGTTTAGTTTAGTTTGTGTTTAGTTTATCTTCACTCTAGGCAAGTGTGGTGTCTGTGTGTTTGTAGCCAGTGTTTGTGTGTCTCTGTATTAGCATGTATGTCTCTGTGTAGCTCACTGGCTGTTTAGTCTTGTGTGTAGCAAGGTGTCTGATCATTGGGTTGTTCCCCAGGCACGGCTGGGCAGAGTCCCTATCTGCGATCAGGCTGCCCTACGTGAAGTATATCTGTCCCCACGCGTGAGTATCACTGCCTTGTATGAAATATAGTAGCTTTATATCGAGTGCTTCAGTTGTGCTCTAGGAACACAAATGTGATGGATATTCAATGTGTGTGAAATGCATGTGAGGTGTCTGCATGCTGAACGCTGTGGCTGTGTGCTGCTGCAAGCAGTGTGAGTGCACGGTGAGGTGTGCGTTTCCCCTCTTATTTACCGTCTCCTTCCCTTAAGGCCTCGTATCCCGGTCACACTGAACATGAGGATGGTGATGCCATCATGGTATGTGGTCTAGCTCGGGGTGGGTGGGACTCACTGGACCGCACTCCTGGCTCACTCCTTGCGCTCCTCTCTGCAGGTTTGACCTGATGGGGCTGAGTCCCGATGCTCCAGAAGATGAGGCTGGGATCAAGAAAGCAGCAGAGAGCAGTAAGGGGCTGATCTCAGAGTTGTGGGGGTTCTGGGGTCAGAGGTCATTGCACGGACACCCTCTCTCTCTCTTACAGTTAAAAGTATCATTGAACACGAGGTAAAGAGCGGCATCCCAGCCAACAGGATCATCCTGGGTGGATTCTCTCAGGTGCCTATATTCTGTGTATTATACATATATATATATATATATATCTATACTGAGGGCAGATCCTGTCTTTTTTTTGTTTCCAAATATTCACTTTTTTTATATTACCAGTGTCTAGATATACACTGAATTATATGCTCATCTTCCAGTCCTTTCCTAATGCAATGAGTGATCCACATCTGTCTGGGTGCCTCACACTGATTTCTAATATGCTTTTGTTTCAGGGGGGGGCCCTGTCGCTGTATACAGCCCTCACCTGCCAGCAGAAGCTTGCTGGAGTAGTGGGACTCAGCTGCTGGCTGCCCCTGCACAAGACATTCCCTCAGGTACTGACAGGAGGGCTTTCGGGAGGGGCAGAGATGAGCTGCGACACTCCTGCATTTGGAAAGACGTCTGCCTCCTTTTTTTATTGCAGGCTGCAAGCGGCGTGAATAAGGACATTGCCATCCTGCAGTGTCACGGGGAGTCGGACCCCATGGTTCCCGTGCGCTTCGGCAACCTGACCTCAGAGAAGCTAAAGTCTATGCTGAACCCGTCTAAAATCCAGTTTAAAACGTATCCTGGAGTAATGCACAGCAGCTGTGAGGAGGTGAGGACTCCCTGTGCTTCCTCTTCATGTCGCCCCGTGCAGTCCTGCGCCTGTTATTGAATGTTTTTGTTTGTGTTTGCAGGAAATGACGGCGGTGCACGATTTTATGCAGAAGATGCTCCCGCGAGTATAGCTCAACTATGAACAGCGGCAGGAAGGCGCCACTCAGCCCCACCTCCAGTGTTTCCTTCCCCGTCTCCCTCTTTGCCCCTTGCACCCCCACACTCTGTGCTGGTATGTGATCTCAGTATTACCTGGGCCACGTGGCTGGAGCTGTTTAAGGTACAGAGTGGGAGTTGCTGCTCCTCTCCCTCCAGCCGTTGTATGGTGCGGGAGGTCACATCACTGCTGCTCCACACATCCTCATAGTATTACATTTCATGTTCTGATGTCACAAGATAGTCTGCTAATTGTATTGCTGATGCAATTTGCTGGTCACAGTTCACCTTTTATGGTGACACCAGGAAGCCATAGTATACCTCAGAGGAGCAGCTCACCCTGGCCTCCAGTCTTGACAGAGTGTTGTGAGCAATCTGTGAATGTACCTTAAACTCTCCGTCCTCTCTCAGGAGCAGCGCTCAGGGCCACAGCAGCAGGTACTGTGACTATGTATCCCCTGCCACCTATCTGACATGATCCTGCTGCATACCGATGTCATGTTACAGGGAGCTTATTTGACGTCCCGTTCAGCACACCATGTTTTAAGCACTTTGCGTATGTTCTTGTAAAGTTTGACATGAAACAGAAAGAGAGCAGAGTGCTCCTGTTTAACCGTAAAACTCATTGGTTTCTGCTTTCTCTCCGTGTTCATGACTTGAGGTGGTTCTGGGCTCGGAGGCGATATTGCTTGGGGGTGTTGAGCTATATAAATAAAACACCAGGTTGTACCTTTGATGCTGCCTGATGACGTTTTTACCTCACACAAATATTTCCTTTCTGTCCGCTGACATTACACAGTGTCACAACTAGTTGTTTGTCAGTCAGTATACTGCAAGTTTGTAGGCGTGGATAAGCTGTCTGACTGTCTGATATACAGGACTATTCTTGCAGCAGTGATCGCTGCAGAGACCTTTTGCTTTAGGGCATGGTGGCACTTTGGAAAATAACCTCTTACTAGATCACAAAAGTATAACACTTTCATTTGCTTTGAAATCAGCATTTTAATAGAAAATGTAACAAAAAAAATTACATTTAATTATGAAAGCGACAGATCATAAATTAGGAAAAAGAACATGTTTCTTGAGGAATGTGGAAGTTGCATCTAAACTGCATTTTGACATTGCCAGGTTCAAGTGTGAGCCCTGCATGAGTCGAGGTTTAGGACTGCAAATAAAAATAAGTCGTGTGAGCACGGTCACAGGGCTGCAGCGCTGCTTTTCACCATTATCTCTTAGCATACAATGCGTCCACAGCAAGGGATTTTGGGAAATAACATGGAAATGAGCAGTGTCCCCTTTTTGCTTCATGTCCATTTAAACATGGACCCCCTATAAGCTTATGCCTGACACATTACACAGCTTTTCTGCAAAGGTTGGATTAAAGTGCATAGCTAGTTAACCTACGCACAAACAGCTAGTTTGACCTTTTGGGTCTCAATGAGTAAGGTTACAGTAGGCTTGCAATATATTTCAATCACACATTATATAAGTTATGGTGAGTAAAAGGGTTAAGACCAAATTATTTCATGAAACTTTTTCTAAATGCAAAGATTCCAGTTTGTTCTTAACCCACCTGAGCTTAAAGAATCCCCATTACTGTTAATCAGAAGAAGTGTGTGTGGCCATGATGTTACCTTACTCATGTACTAAACCAGTGCAGGAGGCAGAGCCAACATTCACACGCATTTATTTCATGAGAAATCGCTGCCTTACTGAACATTCTGAAATATAAATATTAAGCTAAATACTAGAAGAGGCATTAAAAAAAAAAAACAAACAGGAGATTTTTCTGTGGTCTGTCCTGTATTAAGTTAGTCCAGCAATGCTCATGGCTCTTTGCTGAAGCCAGTTGGATTCTTGGATTGCCAACGCCATAAATCCTCACCTGGGAAGAAAACAAGAAATGTGCGCTCAATCACCAGGTTAGCAAGACTCGGGGATAAAAAGGTAGTATGTGTCTGAAAGTAGTGACACACAGACTGAGTACAGTGAAGCTTGCAGGGTTTTTGAGTTAGTGGCTGCAGAATCCACAACATATCCTCTGCCCCCCCTGGTCAGCTAGGGAAAGGGCATAAATAGGCCTTGTGTGAATACAGTAGCGTTTCGGTTATCCGACCTAAATGGGACCGATACCGTGGTGGATAACACGGAAATGATCCCCCCCAGAGGATGACAGCTGGCAGCCGGAGAAGAGGACCATGTCAGCAGAGGAATGGAGTTAAGACAGCTGGTGTCAGCAGGCAGAAGACCATCAGACCCTGTGTGCGGAGCAGAGCGGCATAGAACGGCCGGGGAGGAGCGTGCTGTAACACCGGAAGCTGACCAGTGTCTGACGTCCGCTGTTACAGTGCGCTCCTCCCTGGCCATTCTATGCTGCTCCGCTCACAGGGTCTGATGGTCTCCTTCCTGCCGCCGCCAGCCGTCTCAACTCCATTCCTCTGCGGACATGGTTCTCTTCCCCGGCCGCCAGCTGTCATCCACCGGTGCCGTTCCTGTACTCTGCAGTCCTCTCCTTCTACCGCCGGTATGCGAGATGATGGATAATCAGGACTCTAATGTAATAGCAGAGATTGTCTTTTGGAAGTAAGAAGAGGGATTAGAATGGTGCCAAAAGGGGCCTGCAGATAATTTAAGGGCAGCAAAGGTGGAGAGAGGGGTGCATGTCTGTTCCCTGTAATATCACAGACTGAATTGTGTATCTATGCTCTGTAGTATCACACAATGGACCATATGTGCCTCATCTGCTCAATACTCACACATTCTGTCCAGTCCGCACTCTGCCTTCCAGCCCAGCTCCGCTGCAGCCAGTGCAGGATCTGCATAGCATGTAGCAATGTCACCTTCCCGCCTGGCAGCTATTTTATACCGAACCTGTAGGCAGGAGAAGCCTCAGTTTCATTTCTCATGTTAAGAGGAGGAGGAGGGGGGGGAGGGCTGTTTTCAGAGCAGCCCTCAAGGATACATAATCTCTGATGTGTATTCAAACATCTATATTAGCTGATCATTAAATCACAAGCAGTCTCTGCAGGTGACTCTTAAAACACTTCTATTCAGGACAAATATGTCGCTCACACAACCCACCTCTTTCCCCGAAGCTTTTTCCATTGCTTTAACCATCTGGAGCACAGAATATCCGGTGCCGGTACCCAGGTTATACACCTGCAAAAGGACACGTTCAACAAAGCACACAACATGCAGGTGTGTAATAAGACAGCGGCTGTGACACTTATCTCCAGAATTCTGATTTAATAAACTCCACATTACTGTACATGGCGTTCATTTAGAGTCCATGTTGGACAGAAATACGTGAACAGGAAGTGTAAGTAAAGAGCATTTGAGGAATACGTTTAAAGCAGAAGTAAAAAACGAGACATGACGTCCCCTGTGATCCTGCACTGGGCTCAAGAGCAGATAATGATTATTAGAAAAGGATACATCTGGAGTAGAGGTACTGGGAGGTCACCAATAGGGAAGGGACACAGCAGGAAGGTCAGTGATGGAAGAGCGCTATGCAGGCATTACTTACTTTGCACCCCTCGCTGGTCTCCAGTTTCTTGAGAGCAGCAATGTGACCTTTAGCCAGGTCCACAATGTGGATATAATCCCTGACACCTGGAATCAAACACACCGTGAGGTAGCAGTAGCCCACAAACCTCCTAGGTGGCGCTCCCACACAGAATAAGCAAGTTAGGAAATATAAATAGTCGTGAAACTAACGTGTAAGACTACAAATCTTCAAAAACGTGCATATACAAAAGAAACACAAAAATAATAAAAAAAAATTGCAGTAGAAAGTCTCAGGAGTTTCTTCAGGTACGTTGATTGTTCAAAAGAAAAGTGAGCAGGGGATAGCACCGAGGGAGAAAGGGGACACAGAGAGAACAGTGTAGCAATACTGCTGTGTAACCTTCAATGGTTCTACTCACAAGAGTATGTTTAAATGCACATATCACAATCAGTTGCAGAGATGTTCTCATGTGGGTTATTGATCTCGGGAGAGAGGAAACGGAATAGACTGTATATAAAAGCAAATCAACTTCATATCAAAATATAAGCAGCCCTCCAGATTCTTCACATACAGGAAGGTCATTCTTTAAGGCATAAAACCGGTAGCTCCCAGAGGTACGGCGAGTCCCGATATCACTACTTCTGCAACGCTGAGGTCTGCACCAATAGGATGTCTGTTGGTGTCACTTCTGGTTACTGCCGCCCGGAAACACGGACCGCACTTCTCTGTAGTTGCAGCTTCGTCGAGTCCCTGACGGTGTGAGCTGAGAGGATAGAGAAGTGCGGTCTGTGTTTCCGGGCGACCGTAACCAGAAGTAACGCCAACAGACGTCCAATTGGAGCAGATCTCAGCGTTGCAGAAGCGGTGATATCACCGACTCGCCGTACCTCTGGGAGCTACCGGTTTTGTTTTTATGCCTTAAAGAATGACCTTCCTGTACGTGTTGAATCTGGAGGGCTGATAATATTTTGATATAAAGTTGATTTGCTTTTATATACGGTCTGCACTATTCCGTTTCCTCTCTCCCGAGATCAATAACCCACATGAGAACATCTCTGCAACTGATTGTGATATGTGCATTTAAACCCACGCGAGTAGAACTATTGGAGGTAACACAGCAATATTGCTGTTTTTTTTACCTTGCAATACTAAACTGTTCTCTCTGTGTCCCTCTTTCTGGGTGCTATCCCCCCCTGCCCTTTCTTTGGAAGAATATTCAGTGAGGTAGCAACCAAGTGCAGGAGATTCCAAAGGACAAAAAACACGTGCAGTCAAATAAGCCAGAGAGACCAATTAGACACAGTGTAGAGTAGTACTGATCATCAACTATCAAAAAAAAGCTCTGTGCCTCTTCTGGCACTGTCACTTCCTAGGAGATGACCGATCACAGATATGAAGTATTTCTTAACTCACACAATCCTGTCACATAATGAGCAGGTAGCTTTATATTTAAATATATTAATTACAATGAGTGGATGTGCCTGTGTGTGTATATATAAATATCAGTATGTATATACACAGTCTGTATGACTTACCTGTCCCATCAGGAGTATTATAATCATTTCCAAACACATTCAGATATTCCCGACGTCCTACGGCCACCTGTAGCACACATGTAACACGTCACAACTTGGCACACGTTACAGAACAGGTGTAAATGAAGATTCAAGTACTCTAATAGGCCGCACCTGTGAGACATATGGCATCAGGTTGTTTGGGATTCCTTGGGGATCTTCCCCGATCCTTCCAGACACATGGGCTCCAATAGGGTTAAAATATCTTAGAAGAATGGATCGCCATTCCTAAAAGCAGGGACAGGAGTATGCAAGGGTCACGTACACATTGTGTCCGTACGCCGGACAGTGAGCGAGAGCCGGACAACCCAAGTTACAGCGGCTCCCTCAGATACTTAATGCCGAGGGCAAGATGAACAGAAGAAATGCTACTGATTGCAAGAAGCCGACCATGTCCAAAGCAACCCCAAATCTACACCAAAATCCTCATCCAGAAGAACCAAATTCTGTGGAGACCGAAAGAAAAAAAATGCACAAGGTGTAAAACCTGAATACAGGAGGGGTTCTGTGGGACCTTCCTGTGCTGCCTGGAGAAGGAAGCAGATACGAGAGCAATCAATCTCCCACTGCGGGAGGGAAGGAGTTTGCAGAGGAATCTAGAATGGCTGGGACAGACTCGGGACCTACTTCACTGAGACTGATAGTGCATGCAACAGTTTCCCAGCTATGGGTACAGTACCACCATTCCCTGTGCCCTGGCTGTGGGTGCTGTACTCCCACACCGCCCCCTGTGCCCTGCACTCCTATACTCACCCCCTCAGCTTTGCACTGATCCTTTATCATCTCCTCAATGAAGTACTTGGTTTTCCCATATGGGTTGGTGCAACCTCCCACAGGATGATTTTCATCAATGGGGAGATAATCCGGATCACCATATACCGTGGCTGAGCTACTGAATACAAGGCTCGTCACCCCATGAGAATTCATCACCTGGAACAGAGAGCCAAAACTTCATTAACTCCTCAGTCTCGTCACTTATTGGGTGTTGCTCTGCTCCCTATGCAGTGTCACTTGGCCTGTCTGCGCGCTTGCACATTGCTCTGCCCAATATGCTGTGTCGCTCTGCCTGTTGCTCTGCTCTCTATGGTGTGTTGCTCTGCCTGTTGCTCTGCTCCCCTGTTGCTCTGCTATCTATGCTGTGTCGCTCTGCTATCTATGCTGTGTCGCTCTGCTCCCTATGCTGTGTTGCTCTGCTCCCTATGCTGTGTCGCTCTGCCTTTTGCTCTGCTCCCTATGTAGTGTCTCTTTGCCTGTTGCTCTGCTCACTATGCTGTGTCGCTCTGCCTGTTGCTCTGCTCCCTATGCTGTGTCGCTCTGCCTGTTGCTCTGCTCACTATGCTGTGTCGCTCTGCCTGTTGCTCTGCTCCCTATGCTGTGTCGCTCTGCCTGTTGCTCTGCTCCCTATGCTGTGTCGCTCTGCCTGTTGCTCTGCTCCCTATGCTGTGTCGCTCTGCCTGTTGCTCTGCTCCCTATGCTGTGTTGCTCTGCCTGTTGCTCTGCTCCCTATGCAGTGTCGCTCTGCCTGTTCGCCCCTGATGCTCTGCTCCCTATGCTGTGTCGCTCTGCCTGTTGCTCTGCTCCCTATGCAGTGTCGCTCTGCCTGTTCGCCCCTGATGCTCTGCTCCCTATGCTATGTCGCTCTGCCTGTGCATGCTCGCCCCTCTATACTGTATGCCTGTGGCACTTTGCATGCTGTGTCCCTATGCAGTGCTGCTCTACTTCCTCTGCATGTTCTGCACACTACACCCCCTTCCCCTCCTCTTGTGCAGCATGCAGAACTGCCGTCCTCTCACCTCCAGGAGCTGGATTGTGCCGGTCAGGTTGACCTTGTAATAGAGCAGAGGTTTCTCCACAGACTCCCCGACTGCTTTCAGTCCAGCGAAGTGCAGCACTGCGGAGAACTTGTGCTGGGGACGGGTTAAAACAAGAGTCATAAAATGCCAATGTCACCTCACTAAGTGACAGACATGAGGTGACAATGGAATATATATATATATATACACTCCATTGCAAATTCCCCGAATTTAGGAGACGAAAAATAGCAAAAGAAAAATAACTAAATATGCTTTTCACATTGTCAAAATCTCTCTAAAATAATCACGTTTAATGTATTATTATATAGAATATATTAATAGATTATGTATCAGTAGGAGTTAATACACCTCATATCAAACTAATTGTATTTTTCTTTTCCTATTTCTACATTTGAGCAATTTGCGCTAGAATTTAAATATTCCATTTTCTCCGTGTGGCCCTTGGGGGCGGTTCTTGTTCTCAGCAGCAGCAGCTATGAGTCTCACTAGTAAATTGCAACATATTTGTATTCAATACACAATTTCGCTGCTGTACATGTAACTCTCCCTCATGTGCCTATTTACATAACGTTGCTCAGTCTCACGCACACCTCTCACAGGCCCGGATCCATGCAGGCTCGGTGTAGATGAAACAATGATGGAAAATTATGGCACCAGGAACTTTTGTAGTACAAACAGCAATCTTTATTTGATCATAGGTGTCTGGTCTCTTAACATGTTACACTCTTATTTTATGAACACCTGCATTGCTTGTACTGAATGACTTCTTCCCTAGTTACACTCATCTTATACTTAGGGAGGTACTGTACCGTGTGTATATAAATAGTACACTGGACCTGTCACTCTTCTTGGAAACGCCCATACTGACCCATCCCAGTCGGGCCCCTTGCTGGCTCTGACTCACATCCATCCCCCAGGGATCCTTATTTCGGTTCTGTGCTTTAAATGCCACTTTAGAGTATACTGGGTCTGAATTAGTTATGGGACCGGTTATATGGGCCAATCCTACTATGGCTTTGGTTCGCTATCTACGGGACCTCTCTGTAAGGACATAGGCTTACTCGTGCATATGCCTGCAGTGTTTCTAGTGTGGTACGTTCCTTGAATGTAAAACAATAACCAGGGGACAGATCAAATAACTCTTGCCTATACACCAACTTATATACATATATACAGTGAGGCTCCTCCACTCCTGACTCCCAGGGACCCGACTTCCAGAACCTTCTCACTAGTATATATACCCCATCTGTGACATTCTATCACTAGGCAGAAAGTGGGTGTGGCTTTAGTTTCTGTCAGGTTACCCAGTAGACGTTGACCCCTGTCTACATACAACTTGATTTTTGGGGGGTTTAAGCACTTACTTTTTACTTTGTTTGTTTAGACATGCTACTGCTACAATTTGAAGTCACACACTTCACTGCAAGAAGGACCAGCGCGCGAGCGCATGTATATATACACACACACACACACACACACACACACACACACGATTAAATGATGTCTCTGCATGCAAACATTTACTGGTTTGCACGTTATATAGATATACATGCAGATAGAATGCTATAATGTAATTCTCTGCAGTGCATTGCCATCTTCTCTGGTAGAGAAAGAGTTAAGTCAGCTCTGCAGTACCTTGTTAAACAAGCGGTGCAGAGCGTTGCGGTCCAGCAGATCCACCTCTTCAAATTCAATCTCCTTCCCCATGAGGTCCTGCACTCGTTGTAGACTCTCTGGGAGGTTACTGGCCCCTTATAGAGGAAACACACTGATTACTGCAAGAGCAAAGTAGGTTAGAGCTGGCCAGTGATGCTCCTTAATACTATACAACAGGGCTCTTCAACTGATGGCCTTGGAATAACTTCAGACAATGTAAAATATAAATGGCACAGATGTTCTAAATGCTGCAAAATGTTCAGCTAATAATGTTTGCCTGCACATTCCAATACTCTCATGGCTCTTGAGCGCTTGAGCGCTTATATCTTTTCAGATCAGGCTATAGATACATTGCTATACACAGTGTTGCATGTTCACAGTCAGGGGAAGGAGTGAGATTCCCACCTCGGATGGCGTTGTGAAAGTTATCGATCACCACGGGATGGTATCCGGCCTCAAGCATCTCCAGGACACAGTGACTCCCAATGTACCCAGCACCTCCCGTCACTAGCACCTTCCGAGCCATAGTCCTACGGAACAGAACATGAGGGGGACAAGAGATGCCTTATTATTAACCTCACAGGATTAGCAGCCACTGGGCACAAGTACAACTAGGAATTAGAAACTAGCATTTAGAACACAGCCCTCATTCTGCAACCACAGGACAGTCTCCATAACACAGACTAAAGGGCAGGGTCTCCTTGTCCTAATGATTAATTTAATGTCTGTAGCGCTTATTCCCATTATCTCTCATTATTTTGTCCCGTGCATTACTGCTGTAACCCCTCTTATGTCCCTGTATGTGTCAGGGTGGGGACCGAGTCCACCCTCCCTTAGTACACCATAGTCAGACCCACCAGACAAATGAGACGTGTGTATATAAATCTTAACTAGTGCTTTATGGTCAGGGGAACCCTTCGTCCAATGGCCTCTAATCTAAGGCCTCGGCCATGCTTACTGCTTGCTGGCGGAGGCGCGCTGAGGCGCGCTCCCGCTCAGCACTGAGCCCCTACAGTCGCAATTAGAGCGGCTTTAGTAGGGGCTCGCCTACGCTTCCGCAAGCGCGCGGAAGCGTAGGTCTTAGGCAATTTTAAAAAGCAAGCGCTTGCCGGAGCGCAGGGCCGGTCACGTGAGCGGTTCGCCCAATGAGGGCGAACCAGCTCCGTGACGTCACTGGCCCGCCCACACCCGGAGCGCAGGGCAAGCAACCACAAGGTCAGGGAAAGCACCCGCTTTCCCTGTGCCTCAGCACGCAAGCGAAGAGCCTGGCCGAGGCCTAAGGGAAAACCTGCACAATACAATATATACATATTACACTCTAAATAATGATGCTGTGATGTTGTGCCTTATATATAGTCCCAGTGTCTAATGTAGCAGCCAAATAGGCCAATGTTAATGCCAGCACAGCGTTGGAGCTGTTATCTTAAGATGGTGTGTAGTCGTGTTGCAGGCTTGTTAAGGATGGAATATTTGTGAGATGATCGTGTACATTCACAAAGGATACTTAAAATGGGACGAACAGGTCTCCCAGCTGTCTGTTATCTGGCCGCGTCTTAACAGCTTAGCAAATATCCGCTTTACAGCTTGTGAAGGGACTTCTTCTCTCAACGCCCTCACTGGAGCCTAAAATCGTGTTGGCTGTCTCTCTCAGGCTGTCATACTGCCACTAGATCTGTGTCTCTCTCTCAGACTGCCACTAGCTGTCTCTGTGTGTGTTTCTCAGACTGTTACTAGCTGTCTCCCAGGCTGTCATTGACTATCTCCTGTCGTGTTGGCACGCAGATCAGGGACAGTCTCTTATTTCTTGTCGCATCATGTGATAGGTGGCGCAAATTAATTCTGTATTGTACTTTATATATTCGCACGCACACACACGGGACTAAGGCCCGTGTTCTACCCAATCCTTGGCTCAGACTTTGGACCCTCCTCCTGGATACTTAAGGGGCTGCACCACCAAATGTAGTCAGTGTTCTCCCCCTGAGAGAGACTGTCCCAGGAAGCTTGTGTACAGGGCTCCGACCACCTTCTATCCCCTCCCCTAGGGGAGTGGGACGGATACCTCCTACTCCACCAGGAAGTATGGGAAGAGTTAGGATAGACTCTCGGGCCCTTGCCAGGGGTTGATTCGGAGGAAGGGACAGCCAGAATCAGTTGTATGCTGTATGCTGTGAGTTTGGACAATAAAGCTGTTCCTGTTTTATAAAATATACTCCTGCCTGAGACTGCAATCTATCATGGGGAGTATGAGAGGGTTCTCCTGCAGGGATTGTCTCCAGCACTACTGGAGCCTGCAAGAGATGGAGGCGCCACACCATTGAGAAATGAACATCCATCACCCCAAAAGCCTGTCCTGTCATCCCCAATAACAACGGCGGAACCTCAGAGCTTCTGTGAACCAGCACAACACCCGGTAGAGTAATCTCCCAGAGTGTGGGTGAAAACTTGACACACACACACACACACACACAAAATTAGATGAACATGTGAACAATAATAAATAATGAGAGGATTGCAATAGCAACTAGAATATATATCAGGATTGCTTAACACAACAAACAGATAGACTAACATGTAAGACAAGGAAGGGTGGACTAGGGAAATGGGGTAGGGGTAATAATAATAATAGCATGTTCTTGTATAGCGTTGCTAGTTTTATGTAGCGCTTTACAGAGACATTTTGCAGACACAGATCCCTGCCCCGTGGAGCTTACAATCTAAGTTTTTGGTGCCTGAGGCACAGGGAGATAAAGTGACTTGCCCAAGGTCACAAGGAGCCGACTCCAGGAATTGAACCAGGTTCCCCTGCAACAATCTCAGTGCCAGTCAGTGTCTTTACTCACGAGCCGCTCCTTCTCCAAACAGAACCAAAGGGAAGGGACTTCCAATAGCAAAAATTGCCAAAAGAAAAAATAAATACAACCGCTGGAATCGCCGACAGCTGTCCTCAGGAACAACCTCCTTCCTCGATAACTATAATACAAAAAGGACAGCGCGGCCTCCATAGCGTAATATAGTACAATATACTTAAATAAAAATCAAAATACATTACGGCCACTCACAAGAGTAAAATAGAACAAGCGCTTGGGATCTGTGAATAACACAATCAACAGGTAGTCACCGTTAGTCCTCCATTGGAACACTGAAGCCTCGTGTGTAACCATGTCTAACGTCGCGTGTAATGTAAAACCGCTTCCGGTTACAATTTGGGAGTGCGCGTCCGCACTGTATTCCCCCAGCGGAGTCTCGACACCACTTACAGTTCCACGGTTTGGTTACATCCGTGGTATTGACTTTACCAGGCTCCTGGATGTGTAGCACAGTCCTAAAACGCAAACCAACGCGTTTCGCGCAATTCACTGGCGACTTCATCAGAGGGTAAATTAGAGGTCTGAAAGCCCTTAAATAGCCCAATCCTAATTGATTGATTAGAAGTCCAATTTTAACCCGTTGGGGTAAACAAGGAGTGTCTACTATTGGTATGATATACAGGGATGAACATATAACACAAAACACTGTGAATAACAACAAAAACACATGCAGAGAGGGACCTTATAGTAATATGTGCTGTTAAAATACAAGTTAAACACAGAAAATATCAAATAATATAAATAGTGATAACATACAAAAATATATATAATTTAGAAAAACTACACGAAAATAATAAATCATAAATTAATTAAAAACATTTTTTTAAAAAAAGCATATAAATCTATAAACATACAATGGTAATAACTTGCTAAATTTTTTTGATAAAGAACTCATAACTTCATAATATTATCAATAAATACAATTGAATTCATATTACAAATCCATTAAACTACAGATAAACATATTCATGTCAACATTTAAAATACATAATGCTTGAATCAATCTAAAAAAATGACGATTTGGACAACAAACGAGGAATCACCCGAGAGAAGAATCCAGACCTAAATTAATGTGCTAGTATCAGTGCACTCATTGAAACCCTTAGGGGACAGAGTATCCAGGGTATAGTTCCAGAAGGTCTCTCGAAGACAGAGCCTCCTGAATCTATCACCTCCCAATACTGACAGAGGAATGTGTTCTAAACCAGGGGAGCGCAAACTTTTTTCCCTGCGCCCCCCTGCCGGCAGTTCCCCTTTCTCCGCACCACCCTCCCCCCCTCTTACCTTTGCTGCGGCATCATTTGACACCACGTTGCCATGGTGATGTTTATAAGACACCGCCGGAGCCAAGGTAAGTGAGGTTTAAAGATGCCTTTGCCGCTCCCCGGCACTTTATTTAAATGCCTTCAGGAAGTGCGCAGGGCCTCTGTAAACCCCGCGCCCCCCGCAGACAGTCTTGCTCCCCCCAGTTTGCGCACCGCTGTTCTAAACCAATGATACTCATGGAGGACGGATCTTTATTGTGTCTGCTGGAAGTGTTTGGATAGGCTGTGTGCCTGATTCCCATTGATTACATTCCTTCTATGCTCCAAAAATCTTTTACTAACAGCACAAATTGTTCGACCCACATATTGTGGGCCGCAGGAGCATGATATCAAATAGACAACAAATGATGAAAGGCAATTAATCCTCCCTTTAACCTCAAGTTGTGTTCAACTGGAAAAAGACAGAAATGAATTATTAACAACCAAATGTTTACAAGTGAGGCAGCGTTTTCGCCCACAAACATGGTTACCCTGATGTAGATTAATCAGAGCAGGTGGATCAATAATAATATCTCCGAGTTTGCTAGGTGCAAAAATATTTGTAATGTTTCTTGCACGCTTATAGATAACAGGGATAGTGGATGGTAAAGAGGATCCTAATATAGGATCACTCTTTAGAATATTCCAATGTTTCCCTAATACCCCTTTAATCATTGAGGCAGCTTGGCTATACCTGGTGATGAACCTAGGGCAATTGTCCTGATTCTGACTCACCTTCACATGAGGTATCAGCTTGAAACTGTCTCAATTGATATCTAGTCTTGGATTGGATTAGAAGATTATTCCTGTCGGCCTGCCTAAATTCATGAAACGCTTTTAGTACAAATTCCTTATTGTAACCTTTAGCAAGAAATTTAGTTGCTAGTTCTTGGCCATGCTTGATATAATCTTGTTGGGAAGTGCAATTTCTTTTGATCCTATAAAACTGACTTCTGGGGATGTTATCTAGCCATTTTGTATGATGGTTGCTGGAAGCATGCAGATAGCTATTGACAGCAACTTCTTTGAAATGAGTTCTAGTATAAATATGATGATCACCCACACACGTGAATAGTTCGAGGTCCAGGAATGTAATCTGCATTGATTGTATCTCATGAATAAATATCAAACCTATCTCGTTCTCATTGAACGTTTTGAAAATGGCAGATAATTCCTGTTCCTTACCATCCCAGATGAGAATGATGTTATCAATGAAACGGCCATAGAACACCAGGCCCACCCCCAGCCTAGCATTGGCCCACACATGAAGGTCCTTCCACAACCCCAGGTATAGGTTTGCATAGCTGGGGGCGAACCAGGTCCCATGGCCGTTCCACATATCTGTAAATAAAAGGTATTCTCAAACAAAAAATAATTGTACAGTAAAATAAAATTGATACTAGAAAGCAAAAATGTTCTCTGATCTGGGTGCAACGACACATCCCTTCCCAAAAATTAGTTCACTGCGTCCACGCCCCTGCGATGCTCAATACAAGTGTATAAGGAGGAGACATTGCAGGTGGCCCACAGGTAGGTGGATTTCCACTGGATGTCCTTGGTAGCGTCGATGACATGCAGCAAGTCCCTCAGATATGATCTGAGTGAGATGAAATAGGGCTATTGATAATAATCCACATATTGGGACACGCTGGATGTCGACTCCACCCCCTGACACAATCGGCCGCCCTGGTGGACAATCAAGACTTTTGCAGATCTTGGGGAGGTGGTAATAGATAGAAATCCTAGGGTTCTCCACTTACAGGAATGTATATTCAGACATAGTAATGACCAGGGCTCGACAAAGGCGGTCACCCCGGGCGACTGCATTGTGGCCGCTGTCGACTGCTTACCTGCGGCGGCGTCCCCTGATCTTCTTCTGCAAATTCATCTTTTCCCCCTGCAGCTCCAGTTAAAATGGCTGCACCGGCGTCAAATGACGCTGCATTGCCATGGCAACGTGACACTACGTTACGTCACACGGAGCCACATTGCCGTGTCCCGTTGCCATGGCAACGCGGCATCATTTGATACCACGCGGCCATTTTAACTGGAACTGGAGGATGAAAACATGAATTTGCAGGGGAGAACACAGATAAGGCCACGCCACACCGTCGAACCCTGCCGCAGGTAAGTGTTGTGAGGGGGGGGGGAGGGAGTGTTTTTAGGAGGGGTGACTGACTTTTGGGGGAGGGGGAGTGAGTTTTTGCCAAGTTTGTCGGGCCCTGCTAATGACCTTATTCTCTCTTGCCTCCACAAGATGACTCTGATATAATAATTGGAAATCACAAGTAGGATCATCAATTAGAGTCTTGATAAAATATTTGATCCTGTAGTAGACGATGAGCTTCCTGCACGTAGAGCACCCCATCCTGAACCACAATACCACCTCCCTTGTCAGCCTGACGAATGACAATCTGATCCAAATCCCTGAACTCCCTCAGGGCAGCTGATTCTAAATGGGATATATTTCTCCTACTCATTGGTCTAGAGCATAAATTCTCCAAATCTTGGAGGACCATGATGTAAAATGTTTCAATAAAACTGCCCTTCGACTGGTAGGAAAAAAAAAAAGAGAGAGATTTGGGCACAAAAGGTGAACACTTAATGACTGGATCGTCAGATGGAAATAATAGATGAATAGTAAATTGTGACTCTTTCACCATATTAGTGCCAGATACAATAGTTTGAGTGGACTCTGCAAATGGTGCTCCCAGTACTAAGCCAGAATTATGGACTACGTTCTACAATGTATTGGATATAAAATCCACACATGGATAATCCACGACTAGGGGAAGCTGTAGACTTGTTATAGGATCTGATTCTTTTAATATTGCTGTCAATGCCTGTATACACACACCTCTTCCTGAGTATTAAAATCAGGTTCCTCATAATAAAATATCTCTTTAGGGTAATCTTACGGATACATTTATTTAGATCCATAAATAGATCAAACCTATCTGGTTTTGTGAAAATTGATGAGAAGAAAATGCATGCGATGATAAGTCAAATATTCCATACTTGTGTGGTTCTTCCCTTAATAGCTGGTTCCACTTCGATCTTTGGCAACGCCGCCCTGCTCTTTTTCCCCTGAACTTCGTTTTCTTCTTCAGGTGAAGTCTAGATTTGCTTTCTGTACACACTCGCTCTGGGATTTCCCTAAAAAAATAAGAAGACGACGAGGAGCATGTAGCAGGGACAACAGTGCCCTTAGAGCGTGGGTTCAAGTCACCATAATCTTGTCCCTCCCTTATTTTCACCATGTGTGGCATTTTCATGTTCATTATTAATTGATTCATCTACATGAGAACATGCATACGTGGACTTACCAATCTCATCCTCATTGGTATGTAAGACCATACTAGTTGTATCTTCTAATCCACCCTTGTTAACCTTTGGTGGGCGAGATTGTTGGTCTCTAGGGGGTCCCTGGGTTCATATACCCCTCTATGGGATTTAGATTGGTCTTTACTGCGTAATAAAAACCTATGTGTGTTCCTTCTCCAATCCGTAACCCTACCATTAGCGTAGGCCTCATCATCCCTTTTAGATTTCTTCATCTTTCTAGTAATTATATCTTTCTTTTTGTATGTGATCACTACTTATGTTATTTGATATTTTCTGTGTTTCACTTGTATTTTAACAGCACATATTACTATAAGGTCTCTCTCTGCATGTGTTTTTGTTGTTGTTATTCACAGTGTTTTGTGTTGTATGTTCATCCCTGTATATCATACCAATAGCAGACACTCCTATTTACCCCAACGGGTTAAAATTGGACTTCTAATCAATTAGGATCGAGCTATTTAAAGGGCTTTCAGACCTCTAATTTCCGTCCCCTGATAAAGTCGCAGTGAATTGCAACGAAACGCGTTGGTTTGCGTTTTAGGACTGTGATACACATCCAGGAGCCTGGTAAAGTCAATACCACGGATGTAACCAAGCCGTGGAACGGAAAGTGGTGTCGCGACTCCGCTGGGGGAATACAGGGCGGACGCGCAATCCCAAATTGTAACCAGAAGTGGAAGCGGTTCTATCTTACACGCGACGTTAGACATGGTTACACACAAGGTTTCAGTGTTCCAATAGAGGACTAACGGTGACTACCTGTTGATTGTGTTATTCACAGATCCCAAGCGTTTGTTCTATTTCACTCGTGAGTGGCCGTAATTTATTTTTATTAAAGTATATTGTACTATATTACGCTATGGAGGCCGCGCTGTCCTTTTTTGTAAATACACACACACTATGTATGTATGTATGTATACGAACACAAAAAGAAAAAAAGAGGGTTTGTTGAAAGCACACGAAAAATATGTGAAAGTACAAAATGGATTTTATTAGCAATACAAAACACAAAAATAATATTAAAATATACCTAAACACATACTAAATGAACACTGCTGAACCAAAGAATACACAATAAAAATGTAGGGACCCAAAATATGTAACATGCAAAATACATAGGTATAATGCAAATCCAGGGGAAAATAATTTCCCCTGGAAATGCAATGGAGATCGGCCGATCAGCAACACATGATAATACAAATGACTGAAAAAAAACAATATCTACACAAACCCAAGTAAACACAGAAAAAAGAGCAACAATGAAAATATAATGAATGAATACGCTAGATGCTGTGTAGCCAGAAGGTGGTGGCTAAACCCTGGCAGTTATAATAAAGAGCCAGAGAAAGACAGAAAATAAATGTCTAAAATATGCAGAGGTGGGATCCCCTCAAAGACTAAAATGTAAACAATGAGTTTTTCTCCGCTGACTCATTGTTTACATTTTAGTCTTTGAGGGGACCCCACCTTTGCATATTTTAGACAATTATTTTCTGTCTTTCTCTGGCTCTTTATTATAACTGCCAGGGTTTAGCCGCCGCGCGCACACACGCACACGTGTGAAAAAGAAAGTACACCCTCTTTGAATTCTATGGTTTTACATATCAGGACATAATTCAACCTTAGGTTGTAAGCTCTTCGGTGGCAGGGAGTTCCTTTCCTATTGTCCGATTTTGCTGCACTTATTGAATTATTATAATTCCCTGTACTGTATTGTCTTTTTTATGAAGCGCTGAATACACTTTTGGCGCTATATAAAGACATACATAATAACAATCATCTGTTCCTTAGCAGGTATAAAAATTAGGTAAATACAACCTCAGATGAACAACACATGACATATTACACCGTGTCATGATTTATTTAACAAAAATAAAGCCAAAATGGAGAAGCTATGTGTGAAAAACTAAGTGCACCCTTACTGCTTCCATAGGAATTAAGATGCTAAGAAGCAGACAGGTGCTGCTAATCAAATGCCCTTGATTAATTGATCATCAGCAAGTGTGACCACTTCTATAAAAGCCGAAGTTTTAGCAGTTTGATGGTCTGGAGCATTCAGGTGTGTGTTAACACAATGCCAAGGAGGAAAGACATCAGCAAGGATCTTAGAGAAGCAATCGTTGCTGCCCATCAATCTGGGAAGGGTTACAAGGTCATTTCCAAACAATTTAAAGTCCATCATTCTACAGTGAGAAAGATTATTTAAAAGTGGAAAACATTCAAGACAGTTGCCAATCTTCCCAGGAGTGGACGTCCCAGCAAATTCACCCCAAGGTCATATTGTGCAATGCTCAGACAAATTGCAAAAAAAAGAAGAGTTACATCTCAGACTCTACAGGCCTCAGTTAGCATGTTAAATGTTAAAGTTCATGACAGTACAATTAGAAAAAGACTGAACAAGTATGGTTTGTTTGGAAGGTTTGCCAGGAAAAGGCTCCTCTCTAAAAAGAACATGGCAGCACGGCTTAGGTTTGCAATGAACAAACCACAAGACTTCTGGAACAATGTCCTTTGGATAGACGAGACCAAAGTGGAGATGTTTGGTCATAATGCACAGTGCCATGTTTGGCGAAAACCAAACAAAGCATATCAGCACAAACACCTCATACCAACTGTCAAGAATGGTGGTGGAAGGGTGATGATTTGGGCTTGTATTGCAACCACAGGACCTGGGAACCTTGCAGTCATTGAGTCGACCATGAACTCCTCTGTATACCAACGTATTCTAGAGTCAAATGTGAGGCCATCTGTCTGACAGCTAAAGCTTGGTCGAAATTGGGTCATACAACAGTACAATGATTCCAAGCACACCAGCAAATCTACAACAGAATGGATGAAAAAGAACAGAATCAAGGTGTTGCAATGGCCCAGTCAATGTCCAGAGCTCAACCTGATTGAAATGCTGTGGCTAGACCTTCAGAGAGCTGTGCATAAACAAATGCCCACTAACCTCAATGAACTGAAGCAACGTTGTAAAGAAGAGTGGGCCAAAATTCCTCCACAACGATGTGAGTGACTGATAAAGTCAGACAGAAAATGATTACTTCAAGTTATTGCTGCTAAAGGTGGTTCTACAAACTATTGAATCATAAGGTGTACTTAGTTTTTCACACATGGCTTCTCCATTTTGGCTTTATTTTTGTTAAATAAATCATGACAGTGTAATATGTCACGTGTTGTTGTTCATCTGAGGTTGTATTTACCTAATTTTAAGACCTGCTAAGGAACAGATGATTGTTATTATGTCCTGATATGTAAAACCATAGAATTCAAAGGGTGTATTTTCTTTTTTTCACAGAATTGTGTGTGTATGTATGTATATATACACACACACATATAGTGCAGAATAAATGAGTACGTGTGTGTGTGTGTGTGTGTGTGTGTGTGTGTGTGTGTGTGTGTGTGTGTGTGTGTATATATATATATATATATATATATATATATATATATATATATATATATATATATATATATATATATATATATATATATATATATATATATATATATATATATATATATATATATATATATATATATATATATATATATATATATATATATATACACACACACACACACACACACACACATGTAGAGGTATCAGTACCGTGTTAGCCGAGCTTCAATAATCAAAAAATAAACAGATGATTCCGTTCTGTGGCTAACGAAATGCTTTTATTTGTGCGAGCTTTCGAGATACACTGATCTCTTCTTCCGGCGATGTTACAATGAATGAAGCAAGGATAACTTAAAAACAGTGTCTCTTGGAATGTTATCTGTGCTTGTCCTACCCCCGTGTGGATGTGTTTTATGGCTAGAGGTGACACCTCTAGCCATAAAACACATCCACACGGGGGAAGGACAAGCACAGATAACATTCCAAGAGACACTGTTTTTAAGTTATCCTTGCTTCATTCATTGTAACATCGCCGGAAGAAGAGATCAGTGTATCTCGAAAGCTCGCACAAATAAAAGCATTTCGTTAGCCACAGAACGGTATCATCTATTTATTTTTTGATATAGATATATATATATATATATATATATATATATATATATATATATATATATAGATATATATATATATAATGTGATCCTGCAACTAACTGAAAAGTGACACTGAATTGCTCAAATCAAAAAACTATCATGTAATACTAACTAGAAAGAATAGCAGCTGAACGACGGTGCTGGGGACAATAATATGAATTTAGAAAAAAGAGAAAAGATTAAAGTATCACACTAAAAGCACTCAAGCAATATAATAATATGAAAAATGTGTTTATTAAAGAACATGGATTACACAACAAACATTAAAGGTTAAAACAGTCCCCATGGGATCCCTACAGCTGATAGAAAATACACAACATGAAACGGCAATGCTATACACATGGATCTGTGTGTAATAAGATCGGAATGATACTACCCAGGAGAAAAAAGAAACTCCTGAGACGTATGTAAAGACCGGCCGGTCAAAGCATGTGAAGCTGTATGCTGTGAACTATACACTGCAGATAATAGTAATTGCCAATGCAATACCACCTAGGTCACCTGAACAAGCAAGTACATAAGTGAGAAATAACCACTGTAGAAATAGATAAGCACTATATATACTTGCAGGTAATCAATAAGATCTGTCCTGTGGTGAAATCCAGAAATGGCATGAATTGCAGAAAATCTACAAAAACAACCCCGACGCAGCGTTTCGCACCCTAGCTTCTAGTGCAGAATAAATGCCTTTTTTACACGACTATTTCTATATTTTTTTAATTAAATATATATATATATATATATATATATATATTTTTTTGTAGCAGGGGCTACACTGCTGTGAAGTACTATGTACACGGAAGATACACACACCAGTCATTCGGGCCGTGCCTAGGAACAGGACATGAGCCCTCAGCTCAGGAACGTGAAACCACAGGCTGCTGCACAGAGACACTGCTCACCTTGTGCAAAATGCTCTGACTTTAATGGGAGAGAGATCGCAGCTTTCATAAATGTGTCTCCAGGGCAGCAAAGCAGTACAGGCAGCACACAGCTGTGTGTAACGTGTCTTTAGTCAGAGCTATAGACAACACAGTCACAAAGAGAGACTGCTCCACACTTCCTGAGACAGCTAATAAGAAACCTCATATTATATGGGATCTGCAATTTCATAGAACAGAATTGCAATGTAAACCTATGCATGGACTTGTGACGATGGAGGGGATTTGGCCCGGGATTAAAGGGGTTGCACCCCATTTGGCCACCCCTGACCGCACCGGGAGACAAGGGGTTAACTGGGCTGAGGTCCAGAAATGTGATGTAACCCTTGTTATGACATGTAAATGCATGTTCCCCTGTTCCATTATAATGTCTGGTTACTTAGTGTTTGCATCACACACACACTAGAATCCATCCAGGAGCACAAGGGTTAATAGTTCTTTAATGATTATAGCTCTTTGTGTAATTTTCCCGCCTTTTCAGGCACCATTTTGCAGGTCCCCATTGGACGCCATTAGGGCTCAATGCATTTCAATAGGAATTTGTGCTGTTTTAGTCCTGTTTCCTGTAGTGACCAGCAGGTGGCGTCCGAGAGGAAGAGCGGCGGTTTCCCATAGAAAGTCAATGGGCTCATTGACTTCAATGGAGATGCCTCGAGGTAACCTAGTTGGCTGCCGTCCAGACCGCAAACCGCAAAGCGGATACAATGTCCTTCAAAAGAGCTAAAATCACTGGGTCAAGTTCAACGTCAATTAGCGGGGGAATAAACAGTTCTAGGGCACCTAGGGGTAGAATTCTTTTTGCCCCTAGTTCCTAGGCGTCCCCCCACTCGACCACCACCGGGTCCCCGAATCCTGGACCCCCGATAAGGGTCGAACCAGATAGAGCGGGTCGCGCCATAGGCTTCAATGGCGGCGGCAGAAACAGCTCAGAAAAATGACTAAGTGTAAAATGTTGAAATGTGTAAGTCCATATCTCCGGTTCTGGAATGCCCAGAGGGATGGGATTTGGGTGACATGTAGCCAAGATTCCGGCTTTAATGCATGCCCATTTCCAGCCCCCTCAGACCAACCAGACGGAGTATGGACCCCCTTGAAGTTCGGGACTTTTCCCATAGACTTCAATGGCAGAAAACCCCCATTGACTTCAATGGCGGCGATTTACCATTGAAAGTCTATGGCGGAGCTGCCCGTTGTTTTCAATGGGGATTTAGTGAAAAGCTGAGATTTCTTTGTCAATGGAGATCTTTGTATTAAAATGATTTAATGTGCATTTGTGTAACTCCGGTTTCTTGGGTCGTAGCAAGTCGCTTTTTGGACCATATGGTGTCCCAGTTCTGGCAAGGAGAACTGGAAAGTTTGGACCTGCTAGACCTAACGGAACCGGATATTTTAATACGTTTATGTTTTATGCTTAATAGTGTATCCTAAGGTATGGATAAATTCAAAAGGAAATTCTTTTGGGCCATAAGGTAGCAGATGGCACTGGGGACGCCGCTATGTCTGGGATTTAAGTGCTGTTCAAAGAGTTTTGTCACCCTCCCTGTTTATCCGAGGCCCAAACCAGAACAGGTCTTAAGTGTTCCAGATTAACACCTTCCAACAAAGGTTTTCCTGCCAGAACTCCAACTGGATAGACTGGCTGGCATTCCTGATGTAAATGTGGGGCTTCAGAAATGAGACCCCCAGAGCTCTACTGTGCATGGGCCAACTAGCAGGGGGGCATGGGTCAGAATGCTTTCCCACGTTAGTGAGTGGCTGGAGGTAATTGAAAACCAATCCCCTGTGCTTAAGGTTAAGAATAGAGGGACAAAGGTTTATAAACTGCTGTCCACCCATATATCTTTTGTCTTCGTTTGCTGATATGGTTACCTGATACCACCTGAATGGTTTCCTGATTGCTGAGAGAAACGCTATGCACTGTCTTCCTGCCCGAGGTCTGTTCATGCTTTTGGGTGTCTTTATGACTATGAAGATTGCTGTATGAACTGCCAGTCCAGCTGTGACTGCTTCATCATTTCCCTTTTACGTAAGTGTCTATATTTTGCTTGTTATTTGTACATATTTGCCGTGTTCACCTTTATCAGGGAATAAATTATATTTATCATATCTTAAGTCTCGTCCCAGTTCAAACCCAGGTATATATATATTTATATATAGTTTTTTGGTGTAAATTACAGCCTGTCGCAAGCTCTCGTGACAGGCTTTCATCATCTACTCCAATTAAACCACCAAACAACTGTGAAAATGATCCATAAATCAAGTATTATGAGCAGGACTCGACAAATACACTCGCCCGTGGCGAGTTGATATTAGCAGCTGGCGAGTAGGGTGGTGGCAGCAGAAGAGGAGGACTGAAGTCGACGGGAGCAGGGCAGCACAGGAGGACGACAGCTGGCAGCGGGAGAAGAGGACAGAGGACCATATCAGCAGGGCAGCACAGGAGGAAGACAGCGGCTGGTGAAAGAAGAGCACTAAGGACCATGTGAGCGGAGCAAGGCGGCACAGGACGGGCGGGGAGGAGCGCACCCCAGCAGTCCGATCCGGAATTCTTTACTAACTTCCGGTGTCTGCCTACAGCGCAGGTCCTCCCCGGCTGGCCGTTCTCCTGCTCTGCTTACATTGTCTCAGTGCTCTCCTGCTACCGCCCGCTCACTAAGGTCGCGCTTATAGTGCCGGCGACGTAGCAGCAAAACAAATGTATTACCGCCGTTGCGTGCGCTTATAGTAGAAGCGACGCGACAGTTTGGTCGCGATCGCTGGAAGTCAAGTAAACTTGATTTTTCCAGCAACCGCAGCGTGACGTAACCGTCGCGTTCGCCGGCCCTATAAGCGCAGCCTAAGGTGCCATCGCACCGCTTCTACTATAAGCGCACGCAACGGCGGCAATACATTTGTTTTGCCGCAATGTCGCGTCGCCGGCACTATAAGCGCGGCCTAACTCCTCTGTCGCCCTGCTGACATGGTCCTCTTCTCCCACTGCCAGCTGTCTTCCTCCTGTGCCGCACCTGTGATCTTCAGTCCTCCTCTTCTGGAGGAAGGGGTGAGAGATGGGAGGAAGGGGTGAGGTGAGAGGAGAAATGAGGGGTGGGGTGAGAGGAGAAATATGGGGGGGGGGTGAGAGGAGAAATGGGGGGGGCGGGGTGAGAGGAGAAATGGGGGGGGGGCGGGTGAGGAGAAATGGGGGGGGGCGGGTGAGGAGAAATGGGGGGGCGGGTGAGGAGAAATGGGGGGGCGGGGTGAGAGGAGAAATGGGGGGGCGGGGTGAGAGGAGAAATGGGGGGGCGGGGTGAGAGGAGAAATGGGGGGGCGGTTTGAGAGGAGAAATGGGGGGGCGGGGTGAGAGGAGAAATGGGGGGGCGGGGTGAGAGGAGAAATGGGGGGGCGGTTTGAGAGGAGAAATGGGGGGGGCGGGTGAGAGGAGGGATGGTGGGGTTGGGTGGCTGTTACACACACACAATCACACACACTGACTCACTGCCTCTATTGTCTAAATGTAAAGCGGAGACGTGTGTGAGGGCAACAGCCAGGCCGCTCCAAGTAGCATAGAGCGGGTGTGGCAAGGGGATTATCTGCCAGTCCAGCAGGATAAACCTGTAACAAATCGAGGCAATGACAAATAACAGTTGACATTCACTGACTGCTGCCTGTTGATTTAGTGTATGCAGATAAGAGGATGGCTTGATATGGAGTTTGACATGTAAATGAAATTAATGTAACACGTACTGATGGCCTGCCGCTCCCAGATCTGGAGTAACCTGTATCACCTCCCTGATCTTAGGCGGGTCACCATTGCGAAACACGTCACCAGGAGCAGTGACACGTCACCAGGAGCAGTGACACGTCACCAGGAGCAGTGACACGTCACCAGGAGCAGTGACTGGCTCCAACCATCACAATAGGAGGTAATAGCAGAAGCCGGACCCATTCTGGAGAATTAGCTTCACTGAGAGCAGGTGTGTGTGTGTGTGTGCGTGCGTAACACACACACACACACACACACATTATCAAACTTTATACACCATATACTCCATCCTCACATATGTAAAGCAATAAACGGGTGTGTGCATGCATCATAACCAAAGAACCATACGTCACCCATACCAACAGTTCAGCAGAATAATACAGCACATCAAGGCAAGTTGATTTGAAATCAGAAACCCAAGTTTCAGTCTACTAAAGGCCCTTCATCTCACCACCCTGAAGGTTCAAGGACTGTAATACTGTACTGTAACTGTATCCTTCTGAACCGGTATTTTAGGTGATGTAGAATGATGTGTGTGTGTAGGAGTCAGATGACACATTCCTATAGAGTACTCACAATGTATGCAGCTTAAACAATCCCTACCTCAAGAGCTCAGTGTAATGCTCGGTGTCTGAAGTGACGTAATTTTCTCATGATATTGTCTATAACGTGTGCTAGCTCCGATCCCGCGGTACTGCACGGGGAGACAAGGATTTCCATACATTGAAGTTAATGGCGCTTTCCGTGTGGGCGTTATCACACGTTATAGAATAAGGGCCTCTCTGTGTCTTTATTGGTCTGTGTATGTCAGTCTGTCCCTCTCTTCCTTCTCCACCTCCTCACACCCCCCCTCTGTCTCCCCCTCCTCTCCCCCCCTCCCTCCTGAGAAAGTGGTTATGTGTAGCCCCGCAACATTGTGCAATAAAAAATCGTCTAATACACTTTTTAAATTTATAGTGTGCGTTTAACTTCTTTTTTTTTTTTTTTAAACTTCATTTTATTTGCAGTTTTCAATGGGATACAGAAAATGAAAAAAGGGAACATTTAGGACCAAATCTAGCAGTTTTCACATTAAATAATATATGGGCCAGTCTGGCCAACTGTCAGTCAAATTTGAACAGTCTTGATGGGGTCAAATTAACAACAACTATTGTACCACTAACACATTTAAAGAATAACCAAACCAGACAAATACATAGGGAAAGGGGGGAAGGGAGGGGGAAGGGGGTAAGGGACTCCTTGAGTTTTTAACTTGTCTGTTCTCCAGTACCCATCTATAAGAAATGCTCATTGTTTCAGGCTTTGTGCGCTCGACTTTGGAGGCAACTTCTTTTTTAATCACTCTTTCCCCCCCTCAACACACACACGCGCTCGCTCTCTCTCTCTCTCTCTCCCCCCTCAACACTCGCACTCTTCCCCCCCCCTCAACACCCATTTCTTGCTAGACTGGATTCTCTCCTCAAATCCCAGCAGAATCCAATCCTCTGGCATCCTTCCTGATATTTTCAGAGACCATGCAATAGTGTACTGTGTAAGGAAAATTAAACCACCCCAATCAAGCCCTAAAGTTTTCCTCATTAGAAAATGTAGAAAGTTTAACACACAACAGTTTCTGGCTGATCTTACCAACTGCCCTTGGTACAGAATCGACTCAATTCCAGACACAATATTCCTCTGACAATCTTCTGCAGAATACATGAAACCAAGCTAACTTCTGGAAGGTTATCAACAATATATTCCAGCCTTCTAACCATCAACAACCAAGTAATATCACTAAGGAGGATATTACTCTGACAAACCCCACTTACATTGAATGTATTTGCAATGATTACTTTGTGGGGTTTGCTACTAACTTATTAGCGAAACGCAACCCGAACCACAAACATGAATCTCATTCTGAGAGAACCCCTATAGCCCCAACCCCTCCCAACATTGCCCACAATTTTCAATTTGTTCCAGTATCCGAAGAAGAGATTACACAAGCACTCCTCAAATTAAAACTAAGCAGCCAATGTGGACCTGACTTACTGCGATCTAAGTTCCTAAGACTTGGTGCCCCAGCCATTGCCAAACCAATTGCTTCCATAGTCAACTCTATTCTGTCTGCAGGCCATATCCCCAAGACCAGGAAAACTACCAGACTTGTCCCAATCGTGTAAAAGTAGGGACAAAAACATTCAAACTACAGGCCAATCTCTCTTCTCCCAATACTATCCAAAGTAATGGAAAAATGTGTTCACTCACAATTAAGGGATTACTATACGAAGACAAATTTCCCTAGCCAATTACAATCTGGCTTTCGCCCCAAACACTCCATGGTAACTACCCTGCTAAAAGTTTGCAATGAAATCCAGTCTGGAATGGAACGGGGACAACTCACTGGTGCAATGTTCATAGATTTTGGAAAGGCTTTTGATACTGTTGATCATGTTATCTTGCTTAAACTCCAGTGCTCTGGAATAGGGAAGCATGCACTATACTGGTTTCATTCCTACTTATGTTGGTAGATCCCAACATGTGTCCATCTCAGGCTATAACTTTAACCCCTTGGAAATCACCTGTGGTGTCCCACAAGGCTCAGTTCTGGGGCCCCTACTCTTCTCAGTGTTCATCAATGATCTTCCTACAGCTTGTAAGGGAGCTTCAATACACATGTATGCAGATGACACAATCCTATATGCACACAGCCATAGCCTCTCTGACCTTGAACACATACTTCAATCTGACTTTTTGAGACTTGAAAATTGGATTTCCCAAAACAAACTGTTTCTAAATACTGACAAGACTGTAACAATGCTATTTGGGACCAAGGCTACATTTTTAAAGCTTCAAATTACTTAGCTCCAGATCAGAACCAACCCTAACACCACCCTAGCTCCTGTTACTAGTTTTAAATGCTTGGGCATATGGTTTGACTCATTTAACATTTGGGATACACATTGATACCCTGATATCCAAAACCAAAGCCAAACTAGGTGTACTTTACAGGAACAAATCCTCCCCAAGTCTGCTGGTCAGAAAGCGTATTGCACAGCAGATGCCAATACCAATTATCAACTATGGGGACACCTTAGCAAGCTTCACACCCTCTACAATTCAATATGCCGTTTTGTTCTCCAATGCAACTACAACACACATCACTGCGAAATGCTCAAAGAACTGAATTGGTCACCACTTGAGTCTTGGGGCAAAGTTCACCTTTCCTGTCTTGCCTTCAAATACTTTCTGGGCAAGCTACCCAGCTACCTGAACAAGCTCCTCACCCCTACCACATGCAGCACTTATCACCTGAGATCAGACTCCAAAAGACTGTTAATGGTCCCAAGGTTCAGCAAAGTATCGGGCCGCTCCTCCTCCTCTTAGGCTGCGCTTATAGTGCCCGGCGACTGTGACGCAACATCACTCCAAACAAATCTACTCACTCAGTCGCAAGCGCTTATAGTAAGCGTGACGGCGATGGAGCGACCAAAAATTTTGAAGCCGGGTAAATTGGATTTTTTTTTAGAGACAGTCGCCACATCTGACTTTCTCTAAACCAAATCAGAGAGCGCTGCCCGCCCCCTTCGTGATGTCACTGGCCTTGTCGCCAGCGACGTCGCTTAAAACTGAAGTATAACTTTCGCTAGTGGCGAGGTCATCGGTCGCGTCGCCATCACTATAAGTGCGGCCTTACCGTGCACCCAAAACTGGAACAACCTACCTGGACTCTCACAGCCACCACCAGTCTAAGTTCTTTCAAAACTAAAGCTGTCTCACATTTTAATCTGGTCTGTAACTGTTTCATGCGCCTATAATATATATTATCTCTAACTGTGCATGCAATGTCTTGTATATAATGTATACCCTGTTCACTTATGTAACTGTATTTGTAACCATGTATTATTTGTCATTATAACTCTGTGCCCAGGACATACTGGAAAACGAGAGGTAACTCTCAATGTATTACTTCCTAGTAAAACATTTTATACATAAATAAAATAAACTCACTCTCTTACCCCCCTTCAACACTCACTCTCTTCCCCTCCCCTCACTCTCTTCCCCCCCCCTCAACACTCACTCTCTTCCCCTCCCCTCACTCTCTTCCCCCCCCCCTCAACACTCACTCTCTTACCCTCCCCTCACTCTCTTCCTCCCCCCCCCCTCACCACTCACTCTCCCCCCGGATATCAGCTCCTCGGCCCACTCTGTATATGGCCGTCTCTAATTCTGGCAATAATGAGTCGCTGCCCCCACTCACCTCTCCATCGGGTGTCCTCCTTGTCTGATTCTCCTTTCAGTGCTGAGGTGGAAAGCCGGCCAGTGTGGGCGGAGTTACACGATAGTGGGCGGAGCTCCCACAAGTAGACACTCACTTCAAGAATGGGAACCTTGCGTCTCAAACTCAGAACGAGGCTTGAAGCGCATGGCCCCGCTCCCATCCATTCATTCGCTTTGCTGGGCACGGCTACGTGGAACTTGCACCTTCGCTTCGTGACTGTAGAAGATTACGGCCACGTCACTCACTTTCACGTCACTAACTGTCACTCAGGCACCGGGAAGCTCCCGTGTCCTGGGGGTCGTGTGGCACCTCTGCAGTAGCACATAGCATCTTATTGTGCACTGGGGAAGCCATGGATGTGAATTGGGCTCTAATGTCTCAGCATTGTGTTGTTACGCAGGGAACGGGCTGTAATGTCTATGAATTGTGTTGATAGGCGTGTAATATAGTGCGGCCGCGCGTCAATTATAATTGCCTGTGTTAGCCAAACGTTTCTATACAAGGGACGCACCCGTTCACGGCCGTGAGCGCTTGCGCGGCAGACCAGGGAAATTACAATAAAATTGTATTTTCGCACTGCTGCCACGCCGCGAACCAATCACAGCGCGGCCTAACGCTGTCACATCAGTCACGCTCCCTAACCGCAACCATTGTTGCTTGCATCTTACAAACTAAACGCGCACGCAACGTGCACGCGCAATGCCGGTCGCACGCTCACAAGTGCAGCAGCAAGAA
Source organism: Ascaphus truei (assembly GCF_040206685.1). Classification (NCBI taxonomy): domain Eukaryota; kingdom Metazoa; phylum Chordata; class Amphibia; order Anura; family Ascaphidae; genus Ascaphus; species Ascaphus truei. The sequence continues at coordinate 60,945,603 of NC_134488.1, read as the reverse complement.
CTATAAAACAAGCCTTATGCGTCCTATGCGTCCATAGGACAAGCAGCGCTGAGCCGTGCGAACGCTAGAGGGGGCTCACGCGAGCGTCCGCAGGCATGCTGAGTTGGATTTTTCAGCCGACAGCCGAGCCGTTTTTCAGCGCGCTGTCGGCTGAAAACATCCAATCAGCGCGAAGCAGCGTCAACGTCACGGTGCCGTTGACGTCAGTGCGTCGCGGGCGATTGGCCCAGCGACGTCACTGCCCCACCACCCCCCACCCGATCGCGCCCGCTGGCTCGCCTGCATGTTCATTAAATCGCACAGCTTCAGCAGGCGAGCCTCAGCGTCAGCGCTGTTCAGCACTGCTCCCCCCCTCTATGGACGCAGCCTTACGCAGGGAACGAGAATGGGTAGAAGTGCGGCGCAACTGCGCATGTCCAAAGAAGGGTTCCCGGATGGCTAGTTCCAAAAAAACTTTATTGATACACACCAGGGCTACACCAGCATCTCCCCCTCAACGCGTTTCACCCTTACACAGAGGGCTTCGTCTTGGAGTGGGGAGAAGTGGTGACAGCCTCTTAAATACCTAAAAGCCCGCGAAAGCGGCATTAAAACTTTAACCCCTTCAGTGCTTTGTGCCTATTAGCTAATATCCATGCTATTTAAAGTCTTTAATGTCTGTGCAACTCACTGTAAACATATTTTATACACGGAGAGCATCTCAAATGTATATACAGACACACACAATATCAAAATGATAAGACTGTTTGGCAGCACATTCCAGGTGTATAAATACAAATAAAAAGCTGTTGCAAACACTGCAAGTTGAATATGCTCAACACTAGATTCACAGTAAGCCAAGTTATACATCTACAAGTGAGTCATACATATAGGGGCTTCCTAATGTTTTAATTTAAACATATTTATGACTTATAGACCAGTGAATCAAGGGAAGGCAGGTGGGGAATGAGGAGGACAAGGGTAAGGTAGCCAAAGTGGAGGGGGAGGAAGGGGGTTGGGAAAGGGGGGGGGGAGGTGTTGGGGGAGGGGGGAGGGGGGGGGGAAGAGGGGGAAGGGGATGAAGGAGACAGTGCGGAGACTAGGTCAGAAATACACATTAAACGTTCTGTTTTGAGGAGGACTGTAATAAATACATATATGCATTCCACATGTAACACTCCTATATGTCTCTTAAAGAAAACAACGTAGATCCCAATCTACGTTAAGTCCATTGGGTTGTAATGTATTTAGTGTGTGGATCCAATGCGCCTCCCTTTGATGTAGGAGCCTGATTCTATCACCTCCCCGAGGGGGGAGGACTATGTGTTCTATAGCGCAACAGCTAAAGTTATCCACAGAACCCAATGGACAGTTGTTAAAGTGGATTGGGACCGGATGTGTCATGTCTAAATTCTTAATGAGCCTTAGGTGTTCTAAAATGCGGATTTTTAAGGCTCTGCTGGTGAGCCCCACATACTGTTTCTTACATCCGCATTGTAGCAGGTATACGACATAATTGGTCTGACATGACATAAAGGTTTTTATCTGATATTTCCGCGTTTCCTCTCTATCAGTGAAATGTTTAACTTTCCTCATTTTAGGACAAATCTTACAATGCCCACATTTAAATGATCCAATCAATTTTGGAAAAAAAGACAGTTTATTTTGGTTGGTGTTTGTATTTTTCAACAAACTAGGTGAAAGGAGATTCCCTAGCGTAGCTGCTCTACGAAACACTATTTTGGGTCCCACACATGCTATTTTGTTTAGTAAAGGGTCTAGTGAAAGTGTGGCCCAATGTTTGCGTATGATAGTTTTAATTGAGTTTGCTTGTTCGCTATAGTTTGTAATAAAGAATGGCGCTTCTGTGTTCTCGGCCTGTGTGTCTATCTGTGTACTTTTGGCTGACATGTTGGTGAGGGTATTCCTATCAATATTCAGTGCATGCTGATAAGCCTGATCAAGGTCTATACCATCGTACCCCCTCGACAGGAACCTCCCTCTCATCTCTTTCGCCCTATGGATAAAGGCCTCCAATGTGGAGCAGTTCCGGCGTAATCGCAGGAACTGCCCCTTTGGAATGCCTCTAACCAGGGGGCGTGCGTGACAACTGTTATAATGAAGCAGTGAATTCCTGGCATTCTCCTTTCTATAAATATCTGATTGAATTTTATACTCAAGATCCACATATAAATTTAAATCTAGAAAATAGATTTGGTTTTTATTATATGTGAATTACGCAGGGAACGGGCTGTAATGTCTCAGCATTGTGTTATAGGTCAGGGAACGGGCATTAACGTCTCAAACAAAAATAAGTATTCGTAGCGCCCATACTGTCCGGCTATCAATAGCTTCTCTATACAATGTAATAATATATACAATGTATCTAACCAATACTATCATCTAAAAATCAAACTAAATCTACTCAGACAATATATCTCAATGTGCAAATACAATCTACATCAATAATCCATACTAGCTATAATGTACATATCCTAAAATCAACAGTATATCTGAAAATATAACAACTAACCAGCAATTGACTACTGGTGCAGCCCACTATATTGCTCTCCAAGTGAGCAACAAGTCCAAAGTAGTGATGTACCGAGAACCGGGTAGTCACCCGGTTTACCCAACACTATTTTCGGTATCCGGAAGTTACCCAGCACCAGGGGGGCTTGGACCGGCGCCGGGTAATTACTGTTCTGCACTCTCTTACCTACAGCTGGCGGCGGAGGGTGAGGAAGACTGCTGCGAGGGTGAGGAGGACCACGGTGATGTTGTGGGAGCAGCGGCAGACATCCTGGTGGTGGCGGTGGCAGCATAGGACATCCTTGTTGAGCCGGTAACAGCTGATGCTGGTGGGAGCTGGGGAACATGTTACCGGAGAAGGAGCGTTACTATTGGACAACCAGCTCCTCCCCGGCTGTCCAATAGTAACGATCCTGTAATGAGTGCCTGGTGCCCAGCATTTCCGCAATACAGGCAGAGTCCGGCATCACGTCTGCGCTGTTTCTCTCCGAACGACAATTTGTTGCCTGCGAGCTGCATGGGTTCCTCCGGATCCAGAATCGGAGGTTTAGGGAACCCTGCGAAGAGTGTGCGAGAAGACTGCGTACCTGGCTTGTGTCGATTTTCTCTTGGCTCTTCTCTCCTGTAGCCTTAAGTCACAGCCAGGGCCTGCTCACTGAGCACTAAGCTCCTTTCAAGGTTGTCAGTTATTTTGAAAGCTCCATGTATTGACCCTGAATATATTTGTAATTAGTTATATCATCCCCTTTTAGACGCCTCTTTTCTCATGTAAACAAATCACTTACCCTTGAGAGTGCCTATGTGAAACTATGTTGGGTTCCTCGCTGATGTCACTGTCAGTGTCCTTTATCCGTCTGGGACACGCACAGTCACTGTCGGAGGTCAGGAGCTCACAGCGATTTCTGGCATCTGTGTATTCACTCGGATGTAGCTCCTAGACTCTGCTGTGCGCTTTTTGAAAGCTTAGCAGCTACCAGGTATTCCTCTATCTGCAGCTTTAGGGCGACTCTATAGGGACTACCCTCACTGTCCATTCACTGTTTATCCTATCGGCAGGCTACAGATAATTTCAGTTAGTAGTAGACGTTGCAGGGCAGATCAGATTGGGTCGTCCGCTGTGTTCTTTTGCACCGCTGCCCCTTTATTATTTTCTGCCTGACTTGGGAGAGAGCGGGGGCTACTCCCTAACTTCATTCTGTCAGCAGTCTCCTGTTCAACCTGGATGCGCACATTATCTGTCGGTTTCGGAGCATTTTTATGGAAGGTATTACCTATCTGGTCATGCTTACCGCTTTGAGACCACCCTGTGTATTCAGTACGAGTCGAGCTCTACACAGGAATACATCCCAGCAAATTCAGGTTTTTGCAAGAGGGATCAATTTGCCTTTCCCAAACCTTGTCGGCTGCCTGCTTATCCTTACTATTGGATCTCTAACAAGTGTTTAGCGCACGTGACATCATCTCTGTATTATTGAGGCAATATATTTGGTCGACTCACGATTTTTCTGCACTGCTCCCTCCCAACCACCAATACCATTACTTAGAGGTGAGCATTGTGCAGTATTATCCTCTGAGGTATTATGTATATGATTAATACTCACTGCTATGTATTTGACCATTTTTGTACTGTCCATTGTTGTACTAGTTTCCACTTATTTTAGATGTACTCAATAGATTGTAATGTTAACATTCATTGATCATACCTTATTTACCATAACCCTTGACAGAGCCATTATCTAAGGCAGGGGTGCGCAAAGTTTTCATCCTGCACGGCACCGGCGTCACATGATGGGTTGCCATGACGACGTGCCGCTGGATGGTAAGGTAAGTGAGGTCAGGGAGTTTTACAGAGGCCTCATGCGATCCCCAGCCTTTAATTTGAATGCCTTCGGGGAAGCGCGGGGCCTCTAACGTCCGCGCCCCCACTTTGCGCACCCCTGATCTAAGGCAGCAACTTTCTGTCTTCACATAGATTGGTATTACCTACCTGTCTGCAGGCACCCTTTATTCCACTAATCTCCCACAACATTTTGATAGAATTGCCAGTGCATCTAATTAGAGGCTCTTACCTGCCACTCTCCTACTTAGGAGAGATCTCTGTGTGGTTTTCTTTTTGTAAACAAATCTAATTTAGCTAGCCTCTCATAAATCAGATTTTCCATCCCCTTTATTCATTTGGTGGCTCTTCTCTGCACTTTTTCTAGTTCCATATTTTTTTTTTTCATGGAGTGGTGCCCAAAACTGTACTCCATTTTCATGGTTTGGTTTTACGGTGGCATAATAATCCCTTCCATCCATGACCTGTTTAATGCAAGATAAGATATTATTTGCCTTTGCAGCTACTACCTGACATTGGGCACTACTGCTAAGCCTGCTTTCTACAAGCACTCCTAAATCCCTCTCCATCAAGGATTCACCTAATTTTGCCTCACATAACACGTGTTGTCTCCTTAACCATTGTTTTCAATAGCACCAAATGTTAAATAAAGCACCAGCGTTATTGCAACGCATTGCGTTAACACGTGCAATAATGTCCGCTACATCTGTATGTTTCTATGCTGTTTTAATATATATTTATTTTATAATAAATTGTTTTATTGTTTTTCATATATACAAATAATCACTTACAACAATCACAACAATATTTGCAAATCAAATCTTAAACTTCAATCATATTGAGACATTTTCATTACATATCAACGCAACATTACAAATAATATTAACCCTTTAAATCATTTTAATAATTAAAGTAATTGATATACCTAAAATAAAACAAAATCAACAACATCTTATGTTTTGCCCAACTTGTTCATGTTACTTCTATTTTCACTGTGTTCTTACTATTTTATACCTTACTTTTGTTATGTGCAGTGTATTGGACATCTATTCTCCTCTTAGCTGATTCTTAAGGCACCACTTGTTCAAACACCTTTTTTTAATTTCTTCTTTGTCTTTTTGTGGGAGAACTTCAATATAAGGGTCGCATTTTGTAAAAAGCTTTTCTATATTCGGTGTTTATTTGTTTTCTGCCTCCATTTTATCTAACGTCATTAATTGTATAAGACATGTATTTCCAATTTCTTATCTTGGAGGATCTTCTTTGATCCACTGTAGCATAATAGTTTCCCTCACTGCCAGCAACACCGATTCTCTGAACTTTTTTATCCCCCCTTCCCCTTCCCTTCATTTATTTCCACTTTTCCAAATAAAATTCATATTGGTTCCTTAAGTGTTTGCTATTTTTGTGATGTTTGTAATAAACTCCAACACTTGATCCCAAAATGTACTCACTATGGGGCAGTCCCATGAACAATGTTTGGGATCCCACCGAATCCATAAAACATTTTGGGCATTTATTTTCCGAATCTACCTTCCCTTTTATATCAAATATCAAACGCAAAAATCTCCCCATGTGCCAGTTTGTATTGCATCTCCCTGCATGTTTCTGAGATTATTAGTCTGCGCGTTCTCTCTAATCCTGTCAGACTAACTCGCTGACAAAGCGCCCGTGCGAGACGCGTCCGAGGTTTTTCTTGCCTCTCCACTTGTCCATGGCCAAATAAAGTTAATTTTGTATTGATTTTTTTTTGTCCCGCCTGGCTGCTTATTCCTGCTGCTGTGCCCCATTCATTTCTATTTTTGTCTCATACTTCACTGCTTCCGGATCCACGCTTTCAGTTCCCTGTGGATTTACCCAAGTACACATGTTTTCCTCCTAGTCTCACACAATAGCCGTTTGCCTGCACTATTGCATACTCTGCACTTGCCCATTATCTAAGGAGGGGGGGAAACTTATCCTTTTTCAGGGGCTTCTTTATCTCGCATCCACCGTTAGGGTTCATTAAAATCGTGGCCGCGTCACGTGAGCGGTTCAGTCAATGAGGGCCAACCAGCCTGGTGACACGTCCGCCACGCCTCTCCAATCGCTGGAAGCTGAGTTCACCCATCGCTCGGGCGCTCGCACGGCCCCACTATAATCTCAGCCTTAGTAGGCAGTGCTTCCGAGTATCACGCTGCGCTTATTGGCTTTATGTAGCTGCATATAGACTTTCTGAAGATTTACATTGCTCACCACTTAATTATGGGACATTTAGGATTGATATATCCTTTCAGACATCTGAGACATATCTAAGTCTAAATTGACTATTTTTGCAAGTATGACTCGGATGCACTGACTTGTGGATTCACTTCCGCTTTGTTTCTAAGGTCTATATGATCAATTTCCTTAAAGTCTCATTTCCATTTTGGTGCATCCCTTCTATACTTTTTTGAAAACGCTTTATTTCTAATGAAATTAGAAAGCTCTGATCTCGAGTACTTCCCATCTCTTGTGAAGTCAAAACAGTTAGCAAATGCATTATTCCTTTTTTCTTCTTCTAGACTTCTACCGTAATGTGTCGCTTGCCTATATGAGAAATGATTCAGTTTTTCTTTGAATTCTTTGAAAGTTATATATCTTTCTAGATCTTTATTTCGTCATTGTCCAATACACCGTATTCCTTTCTTTCCCCACTCTTGAAAAGTTGTCTGGCTTTTGCCCGGCTGAAATGTCGAATTTCCGTGTAGGAGCAAACATTTCGATACATGGTACGCGTATGTCTCTCTTACTATCAGATTTCTTTCATCTCTGTTGGTATACTTCCCCATTTTGTGTGCAGTATTTCCGTTGGTGACCATGGTTTAACCATTTGTTGTTCTATTTTTAGAGCTGCATAATAGTTTTTCTCTGGTATCCAGTCCCCTATATGTCTCGCTATACATGCCAGATTGTGTGCTCTCATATCTGTTAGATTTATCCTTCCTTCTTTCGGTAGTTGTTTTTTTTTTATATATATATATATAGCTATTCTGCTTTTCCCCTTCTTCCATATGAATTTATTGATTTATTCAAATCTGGAAAATCTGTTTAATTGATAACGGCAGCATTTGCAAAGGGTATAGAATCCTAACGAAACTAACCATTTTAAATAGTTGTCATCTTCCCAAAAGGCGGCTCACATGTAAATTTTGCCACCCCTCTAATTCCTTAATAGTGGTTTTATAATTACTGTATTGTATTTGCATATCATTTACTTAGATCAGGGTCTATATTTATAGCTACATATCTTATCACTTTCCATGTCCTTTTAAATGGCAGCCTCTCATCCCATGTCACATCATTTTTATTAGTGAGTATTAATACTTCTGTCTTTGTACAGTTTACCTTAAATAGTGAGAATTTCCCAAATGCATCCATAGGTATATCTATTTCCCCTAAAGCTTTTTCTGGGTTAGATACCATTAATAACAGATCATCTGCAAATAAACAATTTAGATTCGATTTCTCCTATCTTTATTCCTTTATATTTTTCCATTCTTCTTAAATATTTCGCTAATGGTTCAATGGCTATATTAAATAGCAAAGGTGACAAAGGACACCCTTGCCTAGTCCCTTTATACAGATTGAATTCTTGTGACATTAATCCTGCTGCCATGATTTGGGCTTTTGTGTCCTTATACATTCCTTTGATTGGTTTTAGAACTGTGCCTGTTATTCAAAAATGTTTCATTATAGTGAAGAAATATTTTTAGCTTACATTATCAAATGCCTTTTCAGCATCAACCGTTAAAATAATGTTGTTTTTGTTATCCCTTATGTTAGTTTTTGTCCCGTTCATGGCTGCTATTTTCTAATATTTTTCACCGCTGATCTTAATTTCACACACCCTGCTTGGTCACTATGTATTAGTTTTGGCAATATCTCTGACAATCTATCAGCTAACATTTTAGGTAGTATTTTAGCATCCTGATTCAGTAATGATATAGGTCTATATGTCTCTGGTTTTAACGGATCTTTTCCCTCCTTGTGCAAACCCCTAATAAATGCAATTTCCCCCTTATTCTCCTGTGTTTACTATTTCTTTATATGTCTCTTTCATGGAGACCATTTCTTCCCCCGGTATTTTATAAAATTATCTATTACTACCATTTCGTCCTGGAGCTTTCCCATTCTGAAATGCTTAATCGATCTCATGATCTCTTCTGCAGTTATGGGTTCATTAAGCCGTTCTCTTTCTTCTGATGCAATTTTTGGTAACTCGACATTTTGCATGAACTTTATAAATGCATCCTCATCTTTTTGATTTCCTTTGATTCTATAGTAATCTCCCCATTATTCTTACATATTTTTAAAATATGATTTGGATAGGTTTTCTTATTACATTTCTATGCTTTGTTCACTGTAAAGGGGCTGTCCTGTGGGGTCTTCACTGTCCCGATTCCCAGCATTTCTCCACCTCACACCACGCTCTGAACCAGAACACAATGTGACCATAACAATGACTCCCCTGTAGGATGAGCAAAGCATATTCGGATGCAGATGAGCTGTCTTTTTAATGAAGGGAGATGGTCGGTAAATTGTGAACTCTTTGAGTAGGGATCTGATGGGGTTCACGTCAGAGCGGCATTACATACAGTCCTCCTGTGTCCGACGCCTGCAATTCTAATTATGTCCATGTATATTGCTTCTTTTTCACAAAGTTTACACACATTATTCTGTGTCTGCGCCATGAAATGGGGGGCTTCCCATGAGACGCTGTATATGTGTATGCTGCAGGTCACATGTTACAGGGGGCCTCCCATGAGACGCTGTATGTGTGGGCTGCAGATTACATGCTACAGGGGGCCTCCCATGAGACGCTGTATGTGTGGGCTGCAGGTCACATGTTACAGGGGGCCTCCCATGAGACGCTGTATGTGTGGGCTGCAGGTCACATGATACAGGGGGCCTCCCATGAGACGCTGTATGTGTGCGCTGCGGGTCACAGTTTGCACGTTGCCTGGGCCACTTTGGAGCCGCTTGTTCTTCCCAAAACCTTGCAGATAAAAGCTCCGGCTTCTGTCAGTTTCTTTAAGTCGACGCCCTAAACAAAGCAAGATAAATTAGGAGACAGATAATGAGCACACGGCTCTGCCTCTGCTCCCAACCCCCTGTCCGATCTATGTCTGAACTAATCTCTAACTCCAATCAGGGAAGCTTCTCCTAATACCTTAATACTCCACTACGTAAATCCCTACACTGACGTCCCATATCCTCTACAATCAAATGGAAAACCTGCTCTTGAGTTACAAAGGTCTCAACGACGCTGCCCCCCCCCCTTACATCTCAGCCCTCATCCCCAAATATATCCCTAAACGCCACCTACATTCTGTCCACGACATCCGCCTCTCCTCCTGCATTATCACCTCCCCTCACTCCCGCCTGCACGACTTCCCCACATGCTGCCCTCTTTCTCTGGTATTCCCTACCACACACCATCAGACTCTCCTCCTGCATTATCACCTCCCCTCACTCCCGCCTACACGACTTCCCCACATGCTGCCCTCTTTCTCTGCTATTCCCTACCACACACCATCAGACTCTCCTCCTGCATTATCACCTCCCCTCACTCCCGCCTGCACGACTTCCCCACATGCTGCCCTCTTTCTCTGGTATTCCCTACCACACACCATCCGCCTCTCCTCCTGCATTATCACCTCCCCTCACTCCCGCCTGCACGACTTCCCCACATGCTGCCCTCTTTCTCTGCTATTCCCTACCACACACCATCAGACTCTCCTCCTGCATTATCACCTCCCCTCACTCCCGCCTGCACGACTTCCCCACATGCTGCCCTCTTTCTCTGGTATTCCCTACCACACACCATCCGCCTCTCCTCCTGCATTATCACCTCCCCTCACTCCCGCCTGCACGACTTCCCCACATGCTGCCCTCTTTCTCTGCTATTCCCTACCACACACCATCAGACTCTCCTCCTGCATTATCACCTCCCCTCACTCCCGCCTGCACGACTTCCCCACATGCTGCCCTCTTTCTCTGGTATTCCCTACCACACACCATCCGCCTCTCCTCCTGCATTATCACCTCCCCTCACTCCCGCCTGCACGACTTCCCCACATGCTGCCCTCTTTCTCTGCTATTCCCTACCACACACCATCCGCCTCTCCTCCTGCATTATCACCTCCCCTCACTCCCGCCTGCACGACTTCCCCACATGCTGCACTCTTTCTCTGCTATTCCCTACCACACACCATCCGCCTCTCCTCCTGCATTATCACCTCCCCTCACTCCCGCCTACACAACTTCCCCACATGCTGCCCTCTTTCTCTGGTATTCCCTACCACACACCATCCGCCTCTCCTCCTGCATTATCACCTCCCCTCACTCCCGCCTACACGACTTCCCCACATGCTGCCCTCTTTCTCTGGTATTCCCTACCACACACCATCCGCCTCTCCTCCTGCATTATCACCTCCCCTCACTCCCGCCTGCACGACTTCCCCACATGCTGCCCTCTTTCTCTGGTATTCCCTACCACACACCATCCGCCTCTCCTCCTGCATTATCACCTCCCCTCACTCCCGCCTGCACGACTTCCCCACATGCTGCCCTCTTTCTCTGCTATTCCCTACCACACACCATCAGACTCTCCTCCTGCATTATCACCTCCCCTCACTCCCGCCTGCACGACTTCCCCACATGCTGCACTCTTTCTCTGCTATTCCCTACCACACACCATCCGCCTCTCCTCCTGCATTATCACCTCCCCTCACTTCCGCCTACACAACTTCCCCACATGCTGCCCTCTTTCTCTGGTATTCCCTACCACACACCATCCGCCTCTCCTCCTGCATTATCACCTCCCCTCACTCCCGCCTACACGACTTCCCCACATGCTGCCCTCTTTCTCTGCTATTCCCTACCACACACCATCCGCCTCTCCTCCTGCATTATCACCTCCCCTCACTCCCGCCTGCACGACTTCCCCACATGCTGCCCTCTTTCTCTGCTATTCCCTACCACACACCATCCGCCTCTCCTCCTGCATTATCACCTCCCCTCACTCCCGCCTGCACGACTTCCCCACATGCTGCCCTCTTTCTCTGCTATTCCCTACCACACACCTTCCGCCTCTCCTCCTGCATTATCACCTCCCCTCACTCCCGCCTGCACGACTTCCCCACATGCTGCCCTCTTTCTCTGCTATTCCCTACCACACACCATCTGCCTCTCCTCCTGCATTATCACCTCCCCTCACTCCCGCCTGCACGACTTCCCCACATGCTGCCCTCTTTCTCTGCTATTCCCTACCACACACCATCAGACTCTCCTCCTGCATTATCACCTCCCCTCACTCCCGCCTACACGACTTCCCCACATGCTGCCCTCTTTCTCTGCTATTCCCTACCACACACCATCCGCCTCTCCTCCTGCATTATCACCTCCCCTCACTCCCGCCTGCACGACTTCCCCACATGCTGCCCTCTTTCTCTGCTATTCCCTACCACACACCATCAGACTCTCCTCCTGCATTATCACCTCCCCTCACTCCCGCCTACACGACTTCCCCACATGCTGCCCTCTTTCTCTGCTATTCCCTACCACACACCATCCGCCTCTCCTAGCTTTCACACATTCAAAAACCCTCGGAAAACGCACCTTTTCAAGGAAGCCTATCTGGCATACCTTTAACATGCAACTCCCCCCTCTCCAACCCAATCCATCAGGTTGGAGTATGGTTCAGCCAGACAGCTGATCTTATTAAGGTTGGAGTATGGCCACACTGAGCAGCCACTTTACCTTTTGTTTCAACGTATTCCCTCTACAGTGTGTGCTCTCACAGCCAGGGCCCTCATTACCTCTCTGTATCTGTTTGTTCATGGTTGACCTTATTTGTATTCGTATGTAACTCTGTTTATATCATTATCAAATCTCTGTACCCCCATTGTACCGCGCTGCGGAATATGTTAGCACTTTACAAATAAACGATAATAATACCCTGGTTTGCCAGAAAGCCCCTCTGTTTACAGACAGGGATGAGCTGCTGTTAGAGCTCATGTTGGATGTAGTGAGGTGCCCCTTGCTGATAACGACGGCGTCTGCACTAAAGGCACCATCATAAAGTGTAGGGGCATCTGGATGGGTTACTCACCGTGTGGATCCCGAGTCCGTGCAGCATGTAAACCACATCTTCTGTGGCCACGTTCCCTGAGGCTCCGTGAGCGTAAGGACATCCTCCCAGACCTGCGACGGAGGAATCAACCACCTGCACCCCCATCTGCAGAGAAGACGTACACGTCAAAGTCACAGAGAAACGACTACGTGCAGCAAGGTCAAAGTGTCTGTGTGTATATAGAAGGTGCACCTGGATATAACCCACACAGCACTTGTGTGTGTTTGTGTATATAACACACACACACACAGACGTGGTTGTGGTGCAGGACATTTCTTTGCTGTTTGGATAGCTAAAGTCCCAGTAGAGGGTGCACTACTGTATGCTAAATAAACATTGTCACATATTAAAGTTGTCAAGAACTCTGTCGGGAGCTGAAATGTTAAATACACTTTCATCGGTAAGACCCCTGGCGTCCCCCTGCTTCTTCATCTATATTCATATATAAAACAAAAAGCAGAAGCACATGCTCCATAGCGTAATTTTTTTTACAAAATGTAATATACAAGAGAAGGATAAGAAATGCATTGACAAGGGGACAATTTAAAGCAGCATGTACAAATAATATCGCAAAATCGCCAGCCCGCACGTCTCAGAGTTGTGAAGCGATCGGAAGTCCTTTCTGCACAGGCCACGTGATTCCGGACTGTAGTAGTCTGAACAGCAGTAAAGATATGAACGTCCATCCATTGATGTTTATCCAGACCATGTACAGCAAACATGTCAAACGCAAAGGCTAACACAGGCCAAATAAACAAGGTTTAAGTTTAGGTGGGCCGCAAAAAAACTGTAGGTTTATTTTGAAAAGTACAGTATAAAAAAAGAACGATAAAATTAATGTTTTCTTCCTGACACTTGGCATCTCTGACTCTCTCTCTGACTCTCTCCCTGACTCTGACTCTCTCCCTGACACTCACTCTCTCCCTCTCCCTGACACTCACTCTCTCCCTCTCTCTCTCTGACACTCACTCTCTCCCTCTCTCTGACTCTCTCTCTCCCTCTCTGACTCTCTCTCTCTCTAACTCTCCCTCTCTCTGAATCCCCCTCTCTCTCTGACTCTTCTGACTCTCCCTCTCTCTGACCCTCTCTCTCTCTCTCTCAGACACACACTCTCTCTCAGACACACACTCTCTCTCAGACATACTCTCTCTCAGACACTCTCTCTCAGACACACTCTCTCTCAGACACACTCTCTCTCAGACACACTCTCTCTGACACACTCTCTCAGACACAGACACACATACACTCAAGACACACACACACAGACACACACACTCAGATACACACTCAGACAGAAACACAGACACACACACACACACACACACACAGACACGGGAAATCGGAATGGGGGAGGAAATCGGAGCAGGAGGGCAAGGGGGAAGCAATTGAAGGCAGGCATGGAGCAGTAGTCACCTGACTTGCTGCGGGCAGCGGGAAGAGGCGGGCCTCACTATGCAAGCTCCGGGCCCAAAAAATTTTTTGGCAGCGTTCCAATACGCGCCAGCCAATCAGGAGAGGGGTGAGGTTTTTTGTTTTTTTTCCCTTTGAAGAAAACACGCGCAGCGCGAGTTAAATATTGGCGAGCAGGGCCGCAAATATGTTCATGTGGGCCGCATGCGGCCCGTGGGCCGCGAGTTTGACATGCTTGATGTACAGTAAGTCCGACCCCAGAGGGCTGGCTGGGAAAAGCTCCTGACAATGAAGAATATAAAGTGTAAAAAGCCGGCGCTCAGATGAATGGATTCTGCACGGCAGAGGCTGGTTTTCCATGCAGTTCTGCGTCGCTCAACTCGGTCAGCTGAATGACATCACAAAACGTGCTTCATTGTCAGGAGCTTTTCCCAGCCAGCCCTCCGGGGTCGGACTTACAGTACTGTACATGGTCTGGATAAACATCTGTGGATGGACGTTCATATCTTTACTGCTGTTGAGACTACTACAGTCCGGAATCACGTGGCCTGTGCAGAAAGGACTTCCGATCGCTTCACAACTCTGAGACGTGCGGGCTGGCGATTATGCGATACTATCTGTACATGCTGCTTTAAATTGTCCCCTTAAGAATGCATTTGTTATCGTTCTCTTGTATATTACATTTTGTAAACTTTTTACACTATGAAGTGCGCGCTTCTGCTTTTTGTGTTGTAGGCATCATGTGGATGTGGTTCATCTGTGAAGAAGCTGCCTGAAGACCCAGCATGCTACATCTGATGGTATAGAGGAGGACATTTTCTTTTCATTTGTTTTATCCCTCCACATTTTTAATATCTTTTGTTACAAGTCTTTTCAGTTCTTCTGATTTCATTCACTTTCTACAAACATTTATATTTTGCGATCCCCCTATATTTTTCACTAATTTTCCACACTCTACAACACTTGCATAATATCGCTCCCTCCTTCCTTTGCAAGAAATTCATCCATTTTTTACATTTCATTATACGAGTTTGAATTCTAAAATAATTTTTTAGCTACATATTCACCGTTTTATATTTTTCACTATACAGTATTGCACCTTCTCAGCATTATCCATTTGTATATACATTTTCCTCACTGGAATTGTAGATCTGTATGTTACCTGCAGAGCCACAAGTATGTTTGCCAGAGCTTGTCCATATGTGTCATGACAGTGCACGGCCAGAGCTTGGACTGGAACCACATCCATCACAGCGACCAGCATGTCCCTCATACTGCCCGGGGTACCTACTCCAATCGTGTCACCCAGGGAGATCTCATAGCAGCCCATGGAGAACATCTTGTGAGCCACCTGTCAGCAAAGCACAGAACTTAGATCCTGCACCTAAAAGTACCTCACAGCAAGGCAGTTATAAGAGCCTTCTGTACATAACCAGTACGCACCCAGCAGAGTATAGAACAGACAAATGTCTGGGTCCACGCTTCCAGTGTCTGTCAGTGAAACAGTGTAATCCAACCAAAAGGGAATACTAATCTAATCAAACATTACTGTGAATTGTCAAAAATAAATAATCAAATCAATACATGTTTTGTGCAATAACAAATAAAGTGAATAAGAGATAAATGTGCAATTGACAAGAATATTTGTAAAATACCTCCACACAAACCCTTAAACAAGGAACGGTTTCTCAAGTTCCTAGATGTACGTAGTTGTCTTCCAAAAGATCAGGGGAGCATAGGACAGTACCATAAAAAAAGGGGGGGGGGGTGGGGAGAAAGATGCAGAGAATAGCGCAATAACGTAACGCCACGTTAGCTGTGAAAACTTCCGGTATCTAGTCGAGTGACTACTCGCATTTTAAAAGATAAAATCAGGCTCATCACAAATTTGGAATTCATCCTGGTTAATCCAGGTGGATAGGGAGGTTTTCACGGCTGACGTGGCGTTACATTATTGCGCCATTTTCGGCATTTCCCTCCTTTTTTTATGGTGCCATCCTACCCTCCCCTGATCTCTTGGAAGATAACTGCACCCGGCAGAGGCCAAATTCTGGCATGCGGTGGGGAGCGCTGGTCCAGGTTCATTGGGGGTTGGTCCCAGTGCACGCGGCGGGCAGGATTTTGGTCCCAGTGCAGATATATCACAGTTTGATGCTCACCTCAGCCACTTTACTGGGAGCAACCTTTCCTTCGTATGGGCACCCGAGCACACAAGACACATACCTGCAATTACACAATGTGTGGATTTTAACGTTTAGTCAGAATGAAAATCAAGAGGAACATGAACATAAATAATCCTTTCATGAGCACATTCATTCAGTAAAACAAGATGGCTCATTAGAAGCAGCTGCACATACCTAGCCAATCAGTGACAACAGAGAGGTCCAATAGCATGCCTCCAAACTGCCTTCCCAATCAATGATAGCCCAGACACCCAATAACCACCCCTCGCTCCCACTGTTCCCACCCACCTCTCTCCCCCTGCTCCCACCCACCTCTCTCCCCCTGATCCCACCCACATCTCTCCCCCTGCTCCCACCCACCTCTCTCCCCCTGCTCCCTCCCACCCCTCTCTCCATGTTCTCTCTTACACTATGCTCCCTCTTCTCTCACTGTGCCTCCTCCCTCCTGTTCTGTGCTTCCTCCTCCCTCTCTCACTCTGTGCTCCCTCCTTCTCTCTCGCACGCACACACGCTGTGCTCCCTCCTCCTTTCTCTCTCACTGTGCTCCCTCCTTCCTCCTCTCTCACACTGTGCTCACTCCTCCTCTCTCTCTCTCTCTCTGCTCCTCACACTCTGTCACACAAACACTTTGCTCCCTCTCAATCTCTCTCACACTGTGCTCTCTCCTCCTCTCTCTCACACACTTTGCTCCCTCACACACCGTTCTCTCCTTCTCTCTCACACTGTGCTCCCTCCCTCCTCCTCCACACACACACACACACTTTGCTCCCTCCTCGCTCTCACAATGTGCTCCCTCCTCCTCCTCTCTCACTCACACTTTGCTCCCTCCTCCTTGCTTTCACACTGTGCTCCCTCCCTCCTCTCTCTCACACACACACACACTTTGCTCCCTCCTCTTGGCTCTCTCACACCGTGCTCCCTCCTCTTGGCTCTCTCACACTGTGCTCCCTCCTCTTGGCTCTCTCACACCGTGCTCCCTCCTCTTGGCTCTCTCACACTGTGCTCCCTCCCTGCTCCTCTCTCTCACACACACACTTTGCTCCCTCCTCCTCTCTCTCTCACACTGTGTCCCCTCCCTTCTCCTCTCTCTCTCACACTGTGTCCCCTCCCTTCTCCTCTCTCTCACACTGTGCTCCCTCCCTGCTCCTCTCTCTCACACACACACACTGTGCTCCCTCCTCCTTCTCTCTCTCTCACACTGTGTCCCCTCCCTTCTCCTCTCTCTCTCACACTGTGCTCCCTCCCTGCTCCTCTCTCTCTCACACACACACACACTTTGCTCCCTCCTCCTGGCTCTCACACTGTGCTCCCTCCCTGCTCCTCTCTCTCACACACACTTTGCTCCCTCCTCCTCTCTCTCTCACACACTGTGTCCCCTCCCTTCTCCTCTCTCTCTCACACTGTGTCCCCTCCCTTCTCCTCTCTCTCACACTGTGCTCCCTCCCTGCTCCTCTCTCTCTCACACACACACACACACACTTTGCTCCCTCCTCCTGCTCCTCTCTCTCTCACATACTGTGCTCCCTCCCTCCTGCCTCTCTCACCCTCGCACTGGGATGTTGGCTTCTTTAGCTGCAGCTGCCACGCTCTGGAATCGCTGCAGACTTTCCTCTATGGAGCAGTTAATATTCTTCTTACTAAAGAGCTCTGACGCTGCTCCAAATATGGCCACTTCTTTGGCACCACATGCGACCTATCAAGAGGCAAATAGGACAGATGATCAGCTGGACGTCTGTCTGGGTGTGAGAGAGAGGGGTAACCAGCGGGGCAGATTGGGGGTGTATCAAATGGATTTTTTCCCATATCTAAGACAAACATAGCACTTGACAGCAGATAAGAACCAATTTTCCCATCTTTAATTAAATATCCGATCTGACGCTGTGAAATGCAGCAGGATCTGCTTTCCATGCGGCGGGGGCTCTCAACTGCAGTCCTCAAGGCCCCCCAACAGGTCAGGTTTTTAGGATATCCCAGCTTCAGCACAGGTGGTCTTTGACTGAGCCACTGATTGAGCCACCTTGGCTGAAGCAGGGATATCCTTAAAACCTGACCTGTTGGGGGGGGATCCTGAGGAGTGGAGTAGAGAGCCCCTGCCGTTCGGCATACACAGGCCATATGCATCATCCAACTGTTTCAAGCTCTTCTTTTGCAGCGCTGGACTTTCTAGCACAAAATGCTGGTATCCCGAGGAAAGTAGGATGGGGGGAAACACTGCAACCCCCCCCCATATAAATCGTTTCAGCAACACAGGCACAAGACCACGCTCTGCATAGGACAGAAAGGAGACTAGTGACGGGGAGGTCAGAGCCTTTTATTTGGTCACCCTGTGAGCTGTCACCTTTTACATTCTCCGGCAGTGTCGTGCCCAGGACAGATCTCCCATTAATAATCCATTAATTACAGGACGTAACATTCTCACCGCGGCCTGAAATCCGGTCAGATTTGGGGTGAGGACGGGGTAGCTGATGTTGGGGAACCTCTGGATTCCCTGCATGACGCTCATTTGATCTGCCATCTGTGGGGGAAAAACAGGTTTGAAATAATATGCCCATTTTTTTTTCTGTTGCTCTGCAATACAAAAGAAACTGAGACTCCCTGTCTGAGAGTATATACAATAAAAACGTTTCAGTGGTTCCCTTGCGTGTAACAATGGGCAGAGTCATACTGAGTACACATTATAACCAAACTGTAATTACTACTAATAATTTTATTTATACAGCGTTTTTCTCCCAATGGGACTCAAAGTTTATAAAAGAGACCAAACACAAGGAAAGATACAATACAGGACGGTACTGCAGTTATTAAATGTCGCACATGTTGTGGTTCATTCACTAAATGCTGTGGTTTATTAATCAGGGCTGTGTGTAACTCACGTACACATTATAACCGCGCTGTGATCAGGGCTGTGTGTGACTCACGTACACATTATAACCGCGCTGTGATCAGGGCTGTGTGTAACTCACGTACACATTATAACCGCGCTGTGATCAGGGCTGTGTGTGACTCATGTACATATTATAACCGCGCTGTGATCAGGGCTGTGTGTGACTCACGTACACATTATAACCGCGCTGTGATCAGGGCTGTGTGACTCACGTACACATTATAACTGCGCTGTGATCAGGGCTGTGTGACTCACGTATACATTATAACCGCGCTGTGATCAGGGCTGTGTGACTCACGTACACATTATAACCGCGCTGTGATCAGGGCTGTGTGTGAATCACGTACACATTATAACCGCGCTGTGATCAGGGCTGTGTGTGAATCCCGTATACATTATAACCGCGCTGTGATCAGGGCTGTGTGTAACTCACGTATACATTATAACCGCGCTGTGATCAGGGCTGTGTGTGACTCACGTACACATTATAACCGCGCTGTGATCAGGGCTGTGTGACTCACGTACACATTATAACTGCGCTGTGATCAGGGCTGTGTGACTCACGTATACATTATAACCGCGCTGTGATCAGGGCTGTGTGACTCACGTACACATTATAACCGCGCTGTGATCAGGGCGGTGTGTGAATCACGTACACATTATAACCGCGCTGTGATCAGGGCTGTGTGTAACTCACGTATACATTATAACCGCGCTGTGATCAGGGCTGTGTGTAACTCACGTATACATTATAACCGCGCTGTGATCAGGGCTGTGTGTGACTCACGTACACATTATAACCGCGCTGTGATCAGGGCTGTGTGTAACTCACGTACACATTATAACCGCGCTGTGATCAGGGCTGTGTAACTCACGTACACATTATAACCGCGCTGTGATCAGGGCTGTGTGACTCACGTACACATTATAACCGCGCTGTGATCAGGGCTGTGTAACTCACGTACACATTATAACCGCGCTGTGATCAGGGCAGTGTTAGAGACTCACATACACATTATAACCGCGCTGTGATCAGGGCTGTGTGACTCACGTATACATTATAACCGCACTGTGATCAGGGCTGTGTGTGACTCACGTACACATTATAACCGCGCTGTGATCAGGGCTGTGTGACTCACGTACACATTATAACCGCGCTGTGATCAGGGCTGTGTGTGACTCACGTACACATTATAACCGCGCTGTGATCTGGGCTGTGTGTAACTCACGTACACACTATAACCGCGCTGTGATCAGGGCTGTGTGAGACTCACGTACACATTATAACCGCGCTGTGATCAGGGCTGTGTGAGACTCACGTACACATTATAACCGCGCTGTGATCAGGGCTGTGTGAGACTCACGTACACATTATAACCGCGCTGTGATCAGGGCTGTGTGTGACTCACGTACACATTAAAAACCGCGCTGTGATCAGGGCTGTGTGTGACTCACGTACACATTATAACCGCGCTGTGATCAGGGCTGTGTGTGACTCACGTACACATTATAACCGCGCTGTGATCAGGGCTGTGTGTGACTCATGTACACATTATAACCGTGCTGTGATCAGGGCTGTGTGTGACTCACGTACACATTATAACCGCGCTGTGATCAGGGCTGTGTGTGACTCATGTACACATTATAACCGCGTTGTGATCAGGGCAGTGTTAGAGACTCACGTACACATTATTACCGCGCTGTGATCAGGGCTGTGTGTGACACGTACACATAATAACCGCGCTGTGATCAGGGCTGTGTGACTCACGTACACATTATAACCGCACTGTGATCAGGGCTGTGTGTGACTCACGTACACATTATAACCGCACTGTGATCAGGGCTGTGTGTGACTCACGTACACATTATAACCGCGTTGTGATCAGGGCTGTGTGTGACTCATGTACACATTATAACCGCGCTGTGATCAGGGCTGTGTGTGACTCACGTACACATTATAACCGCACTGTGATCAGGGCTGTGTGTGACTAACGTACACATTATAACCGCGTTGTGATCAGGGCTGTGTTAGAGACTCACGTACACATTATAACCGCGCTGTGATCAGGGCTGTGTGTGACTCACGTACACATTATAACCGCGCTGTGATCAGGGCTGTGTGTGACTCACATACACATTATAACCACACTGTGATCAGGGCTGTGTGTGACTCACATACACATTATAACCGCGCTGTGATCAGGGCTGTGTGTGACTCACGTACACATTATAACCACGCTGTGATCAGGGCTGTGTGTGACACTCATGTACACATTATAACCGCGCTGTGATCAGGGCTGTGTGTGACTAACGTACACATTATAACCGCGCTGTGATCAGGGCTGTGTGTGACTAACGTACACATTATAACCGCGCTGTGATCAGGGCTGTGTTAGAGACTCACGTACACATTATAACCGCGCTGTGATCAGGGCTGTGTGTGACTCACGTACACATTATAACCGCGCTGTGATCAGGGCTGTGTGTGACTCACGTACACATTATAACCGCGCTGTGATCAGGGCTGTGTGTGACTAACGTACACATTATAACCGCGCTGTGATCAGGGCTGTGTGTGACTCATGTACATATTATAACCGCGCTGTGATCAGGGCTGTGTGTGACTCACGTACACATTATAACCGCGCTGTGATCAGGGCTGTGTGTGACTCACGTACACATTATAACCGCGCTGTGATCAGGGCTGTGTGTGACTCACGTACACATTATAACCGCGCTGTGATCAGGGCTGTGTGTGACTCATGTACACATTATAACCGTGCTGTGATCAGGGCTGTGTGTGACTCACGTACACATTATAACCGCGCTGTGATCAGGGCTGTGTGTGACTCATGTACACATTATAACCGCGTTGTGATCAGGGCAGTGTTAGAGACTCACGTACACATTATTACCGCGCTGTGATCAGGGCTGTGTGTGACACGTACACATAATAACCGCGCTGTGATCAGGGCTGTGTGACTCACGTACACATTATAACCGCACTGTGATCAGGGCTGTGTGTGACTCACGTACACATTATAACCGCACTGTGATCAGGGCTGTGTGTGACTCACGTACACATTATAACCGCGTTGTGATCAGGGCTGTGTGTGACTCATGTACACATTATAACCGCGCTGTGATCAGGGCTGTGTGTGACTCACGTACACATTATAACCGCACTGTGATCAGGGCTGTGTGTGACTAACGTACACATTATAACCGCGTTGTGATCAGGGCTGTGTTAGAGACTCACGTACACATTATAACCGCGCTGTGATCAGGGCTGTGTGTGACTCACGTACACATTATAACCGCGCTGTGATCAGGGCTGTGTGTGACTCACATACACATTATAACCGCACTGTGATCAGGGCTGTGTGTGACTCACATACACATTATAACCGCGCTGTGATCAGGGCTGTGTGTGACTCACGTACACATTATAACCACGCTGTGATCAGGGCTGTGTGTGACACTCATGTACACATTATAACCGCGCTGTGATCAGGGCTGTGTGTGACTAACGTACACATTATAACCGCGCTGTGATCAGGGCTGTGTGTGACTAACGTACACATTATAACCGCGCTGTGATCAGGGCTGTGTTAGAGACTCACGTACACATTATAACCGCGCTGTGATCAGGGCTGTGTGTGACTCACGTACACATTATAACCGCGCTGTGATCAGGGCTGTGTGTGACTCACGTACACATTATAACCGCGCTGTGATCAGGGCTGTGTGTGACTAACGTACACATTATAACCGCGCTGTGATCAGGGCTGTGTGTGACTCATGTACATATTATAACCGCGCTGTGATCAGGGCTGTGTGTGACTAACGTACACATTATAACCGCGCTGTGATCAGGGCTGTGTGACTCACGTATACATTATAACCGCGCTGTGATCAGGGCTGTGTGTGACTCACGTACACATTATAACCGCGCTGTGATCAGGGCTGTGTGTAACTCACGTACACATTATAACCGCGCTGTGATCAGGGCTGTGTGTGAATCACGTACACATTATAACCGCGCTGTGATCAGGGCTGTGTGTGACTCACGTACACATTATAACCGCGCTGTGATCAGGGCTGTGTGTGACTCACGTACACATTATAACCGCACTGTGATCAGGGCTGTGTGACTCACGTACACATTATAACCGCACTGTGATCAGGGCTGTGTGTAACTCACGTATACATTATAACCGCGCTGTGATCAGGGCTGTGTGTGACTAACGTACACATTATAACTGCACTGTGATCAGGGCTGTGTGTAACTCACGTACACATTATAACCGCGCTGTGATCAGGGCTGTGTGTGACTCACGTACACATTATAACCGCGCTGTGATCAGGGCTGTGTGTGACTCACGTATACATTATAACCGCGCTGTGATCAGGGCCGTGTAACTCACGTACACATTATAACCGTGCTGTGATCAGGGCTGTGTGTGACACTCACGTACACATTATAACCGCGCTGTGATCAGGGCTGTGTGTGACTCACATACACATTATAACCGCGCTGTGATCAAGGCTGTGTGACTCACGTACACATTATAACCGCGCTGTGATCAGGGCTGTGTAACTCACGTACACATTATAACCGCACTGTGATCAGGGCTGTGTATGACTCATGTACACATTATAACCGCGCTGTGATCAGGGCTGTGTGTGACTCACGTACACATTATAACCGCGCTGTGATCAGGGCTGTGTGTGACTCACGTACACATTATAACCGCGCTGTGATCAGGGCTGTGTGACACTCACGTACACATTATAACCGCGCTGTGATCAGGGCTGTGTGACTCACGTATACATTATAACCGCGCTGTGATCAGGGCTGTGTGTGACTCACGTACACATTATAACCGCGCTGTGATCAGGGCTGTGTAACTCACGTATACATTATAACCGCGCTGTGATCAGGGCTGTGTGTGACTCACGTATACATTATAACCGCGCTGTGATCAGGGCTGTGTGTGACTCACATACACATTATAACCGCGCTGTGATCAGGGCTGTGTGACTCACGTATACATTATAACCGCGCTGTGATCAGGGCTGTGTGTGACTAACGTACACATTATAACTGCACTGTGATCAGGGCTGTGTGTAACTCACGTACACATTATAACCGCGCTGTGATCAGGGCTGTGTGTGACTCACGTACACATTATAACCGCGCTGTGATCAGGGCTGTGTGTGACTCACATACACATTATAACCGCGCTGTGATCAGGGCTGTGTGACACTCACGTACACATTATAACCGCGCTATTAGCAGGGCTGTGTGTGAATCACGTACACATTATAACCGCACTGTGATCAGGGCTGTGTGTGACTCACATACACATTATAACCGCGCTGTGATCAGGGCTGTGTGTGACTCACATACACATTATAACCGCGCTGTGATCAGGGCTGTGTGACACTCACGTACACATTATAACCGCGCTATTAGCAGGGCTGATGTACACACCTGTGGCACCCACTTGGGTGAGACAAAGCTTGTGGCTTCTATAGCTCGCAGTCCTGCTTCTGATAACATGTTAATGAGGCGTATTTTCACTTCCGTTGGGACAATCGTCTGTAAAAATATACAAATATCTGCTGAGACACGGGGAAGAATGGCCCACACCCTGGAATACACACAAGGTTTCGGGGAATAAGCTTAGTGACAAAGTAACAGTGTAATATTAACACAAACCCAGTCCCTTCCTTAATATGATATTCATGGAAGCGCCTTTATTACACCATGAACTGTTATCAGTAAAACTGTTAGGCACCGGGAAATGATGCAGCGCACTCAAAAGGGGACAACACATGAAACAAATCTGCTTATATCCATCGGCTAATGACCAAATGGGGACATCTGAATGGGTTCCCCAAGAGCTGCTCCCCTCTGCACAGAACCAGCGTGCTAAGGGTTAATATCTGGGATTGCTTGCTGCTATGCGTTTCAGAGAAAATGTGCTTGGGAGAATCCCAAACGAGATAGTGCGTCAAACCCCATGCATAGCAAAACCATTGTGTGATAGCGTAGCCAAACACATAGGAAACGATGAGAGTCAGTTCACTTGCAGAGACGGATACATAAATCTCAGCAAATAAAGCCTCTAATTCTTGATGTACTGTCCATATAATGTCTAAATAGAAATGTATGTGCACTGTGACTAACAGGGAAACAGGTCTGGAACTGCAAGACCTGATAAGTATGTAGCCGCTTCGTCACAGTATCATCAATAAAAACAGCCTCTATTGTATCCAAAAGTAACGGATAGATTACGGTATCCAAGAGGCTTAAAAAAGCACTCACTGGATTTCTCTTGCAGGGTGAACCGCAGTTGGCGTGCTCCAGCCAAAATCCGGTATGCAGATAGAAGAGAAAAATGGCAGTGCACAGCCGAAGAAACTCACCAAGGGTAGGTAAATAAGCAGCATCAAAAATGTGTTGGCATATGAACAGGATTAAAAAACACTAGCACAGGAATAATGCGTTTCACCACGGATGGCGCTTTGTCAAAGAGTAGAGGACTCCTAACGTCCATTCTCTCTTGTAGTCTTTCCGCACCTGTAATCCCCACCCACTGAGCGCATCGTTGTGCTCCCGCGCAGGTGATAGATAACTTAACCACAATGGCTAATCATGGGTGTTTGGATACAGGTGTTTCGTCTACAGAAAAAAAGGCTGCATTTAAATATACAGCTAAAAATATATATTAGTCGCAAAGTAGCAAACAGCTGCATGATAATACATTGAAAAAGAGAATGGCCTAATTCACTTGGAACAGACATAAATATGGGCACTCAAAGTAAAAAATTCCTGTATACATAAAGAATAATATGCTGATGTAATCTTAAACTTAACAGTCTATTTGAAATGTATAATTATTCTTGTATTATTTCAAATCTCTTCTTTTATCTAATTGTTAAGAAAATATGGACATCATCTGTAAGGCAAATTGTATGCTATAAAGGAAACAAATACATCACATGATAACATGTACATGAACATATTTATAAAACATGTTGTGAAAATAATTAATCAGAAGATTTAATAAGCACAATATAGTACTCATCTTGAATCATATATAATCATGTACAGCCTAGAATATAATATGAAATATCTCCGATGTCCATAGTGTAATGCATAAATAACAATAACCCCTTCAGGTAATTGAGAGCATGCGCAAATATCTACATTAGCTGAGATCATAATATACTATTCCTAAGGAATCCAGAACTTGATTCTATATAGAGTCCCCATCTTGTATGGAAGATCATAATTACAGCAGCTATGTTTATATTATTATCAGCATAGACTATATGTATTAATTATTCTTATATATTAAGACTACAATGTTCTTGTAGTTAAACTCAAGGCTTCAAAGTGCTGGCTCTGGGTCCAATGTATTAGATCGTAAACTACAGCAAACTCCGCGATGTAACTGCAAACAGATAACATAAGCTACAGTTAATATACAGAAAAGCGGTCATAAAGGAATCGTAAAGATATTGTGAATCATCTACAACCCATATATTGACAATAATCCCCAATGACAACAGTTTAATGGACATAGTGATAGATCTAAGCGAAAGTCATACATACTTTGAAGTTTATTAACCCTTTTATGGGAATTTGATAAAAACTCTTGTGCAAGAAAGGATATGTAATGGATCAAAGGAAATGGTGAAACTCCCAATCGGTATTAATACAGAGTGGTGAGAGACACTAATTGAAATATCCAGTCCATCTCACGTTTATTTAACATATTCTGTCTATCCCCCACTCTGGTCGGCATCTCAACATGTTCTATACCATAAAAGCTAAAGTTATTGATTCCCCCTTTGGCGCATTCTGTGAAGTGTCTGAATACTGGACGTGTTAACGTCTCTTTTTAATGGAACGAACATACTCCATTATTCAATGTTTTAGGGGCTTTATGGTTCTTCCCACATACCCAAATAAATAATACAATACATAATTAGTCTTGCAGTTTATGAAAGATTTGATTTTATAATTTTTTACTAACCTTGTACTACTTAGAATTGTAATGGGCTTAACGAGTGTGCATGGAGATATGCGAGACGCCAACAATTTGGCTTTTTTGTATACGAAAGTGGGACCTTGGATTGTAAAAGGTCTTAAATCTTTATCCAAGTTCAATAGCATACAATTTGCCTTACAGATGATGTCCATATTTTCTTAACAATTAGATAAAAGAAGAGATTTTAAATAATACATAATACAAGAATAATTATACATTTCAAATAGACTGTTAAGCTTAAGATTACATCAGCATATTATTCTTTATGTATACAGGATTTTTTTTTACTTTGAGTGCCCATATTTATGTCTGTTCCAAGTGAATTAGACCATTCTCTTTTTCAATGTGTTATCATGTAGCTGTTTGCTACTTTGCGAGTAATATATATTTTTAGCTGTATATTTAAATGCAGCCTTCTTTTCTGTAGACGAAGCACCTGTATCCAACCACCCATGATTAGCCATTGTGGTTAAGTTATCTATCACCTGCGCGGGAGCACAACGAAGCGCTCAGTGGGTGGGGATTACAGGTGTGGAAGGACTACAAGAGAGAATGGACGTTAGGAGTCCTCTACTCTTTGACAAAGCGCTATCCGTGGTGAAACGCATTATTCCTGTTCATATGCCAATACATTTTTAATACTGCTTATTTACCTACCCTTGGTGAGTTTCTTCAGCTGTGCACCGCCTTTTTTCTCTTCTATCTGCTATGCGTTTCTTCAGCCCCACCCTCTGCAGTGTATATGACTGGACAAAGGAATTTCAAAGCCTAGCGGAATTCATTCACAACCCTTTCAGCCTACACATGTGTCGCTGCAAAGGCGGTAGCCAAAAAGTGTAAGCTGTTTGCTGCCATTCGCTGCTCGGTGACTGGGTTGGGTAAAGCCTAGCCTACCTCTTCTAACTCCATTTTAACCTTGTTTGTAACTGTTAAATATATATGCCCATAACCATATATTATCTCTAACTGTCCATGTAATGTCTGTAAATATAATGTATTACGACTGTTCATTTAATGCACCTATGTATTATCATAACTACGTGCCCAGGACATACTTGAAAACGAGAGGTAACTCTCAATGTATTACTTCCTGGTAAAACATTTTATAAATAAATAATTGTGTTGTAGTCATCATGTGACTCAGTGGAACTTCATTATACCTTTTCATTTTGCAATCCGTCCCTGGGTCCAACTTCCACAATCTTGACCTCCTTTGGGAACGAGCGAGTGGGTAAATAGCTGATCTGTGAAACAGCACGGTCCTGGTTACATGGTGCAGCTCTGAGAAATGCTAACTGATCCGCCTACTCTGTGATTTCCACATTAAAGACAAAGAGGACATGACATATATAGCCACGAATAGTGAGCATTTCACTGGCCTCCTATTGTTCCAGTCCCATAAACGGGATTGAAAACCATAATATACAAATAAAGGGGAGGTACTGATCAGAGGCGCAGCATGTCTGTGAGGATGTCAAACGAGTGAGGGGTTTCAGAACGGGGAGAAGAAAGGAATTTTGTAACATGCAGGCTGTATTGTTACAATGTACAATAATGAACCAAAGCAGCTCATCCTGTGTCACATGTATCATCAGCAAAACTAGTGCTTACTCACCCCAGCGCATTCCACTGACGCTGCCCTTACTGACCCCAGCGCATTCCACTGGCGCTGCCCTTACTGACCCCAGCGCATTCCACTGACCCCAGCGCATTCCACTGCCGCTGCCTTTACTGACTAGCTCACAGCGGCCATTTTTATTATTCCCAAAGATTGTGAAAAGCAAAAGATAGTTATAATATTAGAGGCTGAGACACAACCCTGATGTAAAAAGCAGAGGGCATCTTATAAATTTTACATAATAATCTATCAAAGAGATAGAAAGTAACCCAATAAGCCCTCCAATTCAAAAGGTTTGTACTTCAAAAAATATATGTTCACCAAATGTTGGCATCCCCAAGAGTGTCATTCATAAACATCACAATAAAATGAATACAAAATTCCCTATTACCATACGTCTCATTACAACATTAAAGACAGGATGAGGACCCGACTTTTACTATTGCACATCAACATTGCTTATAGCGCCAATATCATTTGCATTACTGATTAAATTAATTAATGACCCTTTATTAATTTGGTTGCCATAAAGTATAATTATTTGTAAATAGTCAAGGAGATGCACAGCACACTTCTATGTATATAAGCTCTCACTTCAGTTAGGGTAAAGCTATAATATGCCCCTTATTGAGCCAAATCCATATAAATAACATTATGTATGCAAATGATAAAAGAAACAGATAATGTAATACAAAGATTTCAATAACGATATGGGCCACCCTATTAATGGTAATACCTTCCATATTTAATCGACAACTACACACACACACACACATCCATATACACACACATCGTTTTGCCTGATTATAAGGCAAGGTTTTTTTCAATAAAGTTGCATTGAAAAGTCCACCATACTCGCCTTTATATTCAGGGCCGCCCTATAATCGGGCAAATACGGTATATATTGCACCAAGTCTGAAAATACTGTGTTCTACATACAATGATAATAACAATTGTACCACAACTCTATTCTAATGTCAATCCCTGATTGCATACACCTATGTCCCTCACATCTGAAAAGTCCAGAAGCCAAATTAGAGATGAGTCAGAAAATAACATTCAAAAACACGTTGGAATTTGGAACTTGGAGAAGCTTTTGAAGAGGAGCCCTCAATGTTAAGGCTGAAGGACAAACATGTGAAAGACATTTTTATCAGAAATCATTATGCCCCTCCAAAATTGTAAATATAAGCCATCAAATTAGAGTTTCCAGAAATGCCTCTGATGCCATGTGTGTGTATATGCCTCAAAAACAAAATCTTCATAGATCAAATAGATAAATATCAGATCAAAAGGTGTTTTAAATGTCAAAGCAAAGGTGTCATCTATATACGCTAATTTGCCATAGCAAATAATCCTATATTAATATGACAACGAGGGAGGTGAGAGCGGTTACAGCAGCACATCAAGGCCATTGAAAGGGATGATGACCCTATTAAAACATTGGTATCCAGGCACTTTTGGGAGGCTCATCAAGGAAATACAAATGACTTCACCTTTGTGGTTATAGATCAACTACAATTGTGAATAAGGATGCAGATTTAACTAAATCGTTGTTACAAAAAGTAGAATCTAAGATGAATATATACTCTGGGATCAAGAGTCCCAAATGGACTCAAAAGGAGTACAGCTTTACTCAGCTTTTATAATGTTGTTGTATGATTTTATTATTGACATCTATTTATCTTCTATTTCCTTGAAAGAATGCACGCCAATTTAAAAATAAACCATAATGTAGCTCAAGGACGTTAGAGCATGTGTGTGCGTGTGTGTGTGTGTCTGTGTAAGAACCACCCAGATATGACCCTGGAAGAAGTTTCTAATGTAGATGAAACACGCTTGGGGCAGCTATCAGTGGGGATCACACTAACAGGACTAAAATTAAGAAAAAAGGATCCAACTAAGCTTTATCACAACAAAGAAGTATTACAATTTGCTCCCGGCTAATTTGTTAAATTTATTTTCTGATTCATCTCTAATTTGCTTTATGGACTTCTGAGTTGTGTAGGTAGGTAGGTGTATACAATCAGGGATTTACATTATAAAACAACAGTGTTACAGTACAAGTAAGCACAAGTAAGCACTATAATCTTAGCCTAAGTGGTATGTTGGGGGACTTGCAGAGACCGCAGTTGAGGGAATAAGTGCTGTAGATGGCAGTGCTTGGCCACAATGGTTGGTAGGAGTGACTGGGTGTGGGACAGTAGCCAGGAATCATGGGTTTTGAAATGCTTAACTTAAGAGGTTAGTTTTAAGGTTAGTCTTAAAGGTGGGGAGAGAAGATGCTTGGCGCATACTGAGTGTGAGGGAGAAGGGCATTGAGGGGAAAAGGTTTAAGGTGAGAGAGCAGTAGAGGTGAAAGGGTTTGAAAGGAGACAGTTATGACCAGAGCACAGTAGACAAGCAGGGGCATAGCGAGATATGTAGGAAGGAGCAGATGAGTGGAGAGCCTCGAAGGTAAGGAGGAAACTTTGTGCGTGATCTAAAATTTGATGGTAAGCCAGAGGAGAGATTTAAGGAGGAGATGAGCAGAGACTGTTTTGGGAGAAAGTAAATGACTCTAGCAGCAGAATTTTCGATAGATTGCAAAGGAGAAAGTTGTGAGGCAAAGAGGCCTGTTAGCAGTTTTAGAAGTAGATTGACAGAGGAAATGGCAGATCTTGGCAATATTACAGAGGAAGAAGCAAAACATTTTAGCTAAACCGTGAATGGAGAAGGAAAGGCAGGAGTCAAATGTCACTCCTAGCCAACATGCGACAGGATGGATAGTAGTAACCAAATTATCTATTTCTAAGACAAATAAAGGGTCATTAATTGCTAGCATCCCTAATACTGGAACTATAAGCAACATTGATGTGCAGTACTAAATATCAGCTCCTTATCCTGTTTAAGGCTGTGCTTAGAGTACTGCCTATGTGACCGCTGACATCAGCCATCACGGGAGCTATTGTGATTCTTGCACTCTGGTGCAGGAGACCAAGGGAGGGCGACCCGGGCGTGGCAGAGGCGTGGCCATGCGCGGTTCACCCTCATTGGCTGAACCACTGACGTCGCTGTAAGGCCGCGGTCCCAGTCTGCACTGTAGCACGTACCCCCGGTGGGGTGGCCGCAAGTGTACGTGTGGAAACCGAGATCTGTGGTCTCACCTATGAATGCATATTAGCGACTGAACATGTGTTGAGGGGGTGTGGCTAAAGATTTTTTAGTCAACAGAAGAAAAAAAAAGTAGCGCTATGATTGGCTGCTATTTCTTGCCGTCTGATTGGCTAGGGAAAGCTGCAATATGATTGGTACTCCTGGACACGTGACGCGGTCGCTAAGTCTAAACACAATTCTGTTGTCTGCCGTAAAATCTGTCGTTCACCGCGTGGGGAATTTGCGCACCAATGTATGTAGTGTGCCCGGCCAGATTGAGGGGCAGTAATGGTACTTGTTCATGCAGCACACGCCGAAGTGTCCGCTGCAGAACCTACTGGGGACCTAGACTTAATCTCCGATTCTCATGACTTCAGAGATTTTGGTAGCTTTGTCACTGCACATCGCCCCCACAACGGACATCAAGTACCTGCGACGGCACGCTGTAGCTAGTACTATAAGCGCAGCCAAAGGTTCAGATCCACAAAAGTGTATTTAGTGTATTTAGAAGCACACCTCTGCGCCCCTTCATATGAATGGGAGTAAACGCGTGCTAAAGTTTATGGTAATAGGACATTTTTGTGTACATTTTATTGTGAAAGACAATAAAGAACAATGTTGGAGATGCCAAAATGTAATGAACATATATTAAAGTACAACCTTTTGAGTCCCTAAGTGCTTATTGGGGTACTTTATCACTTTAACAGTTCATTATGTAAAAGTGATGTTCAAATTACCCTCAGAACTGCCTACAATACACGGTTATGGGACTTGTTAAAGAAATACCATGAATGTTTTCAGCCACATCTTGTATATAGCTGCGGTGTCTGTGTGTATATATAAATAAACTGCACAGGCACAGTGCTTGTGCTTAGGCACAGGTCAAATTACTTATTCAATGTCACAAGGAGCTGTCATTGAGACTCACAATGGGTTCACCCACTTCAAAGGCAGTGCCATGCATGTCCCCGAGCCCTCCTTGCCCTGTGTGTGAGGCGGGACGGGGTCAGCGACAGATCCGAGGTTCCTGTCACCTCACACACAAGGAGGACGTGATGTAAACACGGTGATCGCGCGGATCACAAGCCCCTCACCCGCCGCAGCGTGGCCTCGGCAGCCCGGCCTGTCACCCGCCCCCACGGGAGCACTCTGCGTGCGGACACCGCGACCGCCATCATTAACACCGGGGACAGGACTACGCTTCCGGGTCCAGCGCGTCACGGCGGGGAGGGGCGGGGCCTGGGCCGGAAGCGCCACTCCCATGACAGCCTACAGTCACGCACTGCTGCCATGGAAACGGCAAGCGCTCGCTGCGGTCACGTGGTACGGTGACATCAAGCGGTGCCTGGTCACATGACTGGATATCACAGTCACGCTGACAATAGAAAGTGTTTCCTCCGTGTAGGAGCCAAGTGCTAACATATGGATCCCGACCAGTGCCCCCCCGGGAGTGTGACCCGCCGCCGGGTAATGGCCCTCCTGCTCCTCGCCGCGCTGGTCACCCCGGCCTCCCTGCAGTACGCTCCCAACTGGGACTCGCTGGACGCCCGGCCGTTGCCCGCCTGGTTTGACGAGGCGAAGTTCGGGGTGTTCGTGCACTGGGGTGTGTTCTCCGTGCCGTCCTTCGGCAGCGAGTGGTTCTGGTGGAACTGGCGGGAGCAGAAGAGTCCGGAGTACGTGAGCTTCATGCAGAAGAACTACCCGCCCGGGTTCACGTACGCTGACTTTGCGCCCCAATTCACCGCGGAGTTCTACGATCCGGATGCCTGGGCCGAGCTCTTCCAGGCGGCCGGAGCACAGTAAGAAGGGGGGTGATGGGGAGAGATGAGATATGGGGGGTGTGAGGGGGAGAGTTATGGGGGGGGGGGGGGTGAGGGGGAGAGATATGGGGGTGTGTGAGGGGGAGAGTTATGGGGGGGGGGTGTGAGGGGGAGAGTTATGGGGGGGGGAGAGTTATGGGGGGGGGGGGGAGAGTTATGGGGGGGGGGGGGGAGAGTTATGGGGGGGGGGGGAGAGTTATGGGGGGGGGGTGAGGGGGAGAGTTATGGGGGGGGGGGTGAGGGGGAGAGCTATGGGGGGGGGGTGAGGGGGAGAGTTATGGGGGGGGGTGAGGGGGAGAGTTATGGGGGGGGGGTGAGGGGGAGAGTTATGGGGGGGGGAGAGTTATGGGGGGGGGTGAGGGGGAGAGTTATGGGGGGGGGTGAGGGGGAGAGTTATGGGGGGGGTGAGGGGGAGAGTTATGGGGGGGTGAGAGTTATGGGGGGGGTGAGGGGGAGAGATATGGGGGGGGGTGAGGGGGAGAGATATGGGGGGGGTGAGGGGGAGAGATATGGGGGGGGTGAGGGGGAGAGATATGGGGGGGGTGAGGGGGAGAGATATGGGGGGGGTGAGGGGGAGAGATATGGGGGGGGTGACGGGGAGAGATATGGGGGGGGGGGTGAGGGGAGAGATATGGGGGGATGTGAGGGGGAGAGATATGGGGGGGGAGGGGGAGAGATATGGGGGGGAGGTGTGAGGGGGAGAGATATATGGGGGGGAGGTGTGAGGGGGAGGTGTGAGGGGGAGAGATATATGGGGGTGTGTGTGAGGGGGAGAGATATATGGGGGGGGTGTGTGAGGGGGAGAGATATATGGGGGGGGGGTGTGAGGGGGAGAGATATAGGGGGGGGGGTGAGGGGGAGAGATATGGGGGGGGGTGAGGGGGAGAGATATGGGGGGGTGTGAGGGGGAGAGATATGGGGGGGTGTGAGGGGGAGAGATATGGGGGGGTGTGAGGGGGAGAGATATGGGGGGGGGGGGTGAGGGGGAGAGATATGGGGGGGGTGAGGGGGAGAGATATGGGGGAGGTGTGAGGGGGAGAGATATGGGGGAGGTGTGAGGGGGAGAGATATGGGGGAGGTGTGAGGGGGAGAGATATGGGGGAGGTGTGAGGGGGAGAGATATGGGGGAGGTGTGAGGGGGAGAGATATGGGGGAGGTGTGAGGGGGAGAGATATGGGGGGGAGGTGTGAGGGGGAGAGATGTGAGGGGGAGAGATATGGGGGGGAGGTGTGAGGGGGAGAGATATGGGGGGGAGGTGTGAGGGGGAGAGATATGGGGGGGAGGTGTGAGGGGGAGAGATATGGGGGGGAGGTGTGAGGGGGAGAGATATGGGGGGGAGGTGTGAGGGGGAGAGATATGGGGGGGAGGTGTGAGGGGGAGAGGTGTGAGGGGGAGAGATATGGGGGGGAGGTGTGGAGGGGGAGAGATATGGGGGGGAGGTGTGAGGGGGAGAGATATGGGGGGGTGTGAGGGGGAGAGATATGGGGGGGTGTGAGGGGGAGAGATATGGGGGGGGGTGAGAGATATGGGGGGGGGTGAGGGGGAGAGATATGGGGGGGGTGAGGGGGAGAGATATGGGGGGGGGTGAGGGAGAGAGATATGGGGGGTGTGAGGGAGAGAGATATGGGGGGGGTGTGAGGGAGAGAGATATGGGGGGATGTGAGGGGGAGAGAGATATGGGGGGGGGTGTGAGGGGGAGAGATATGGGGGGGTTGTGAGGGGGAGAGATATGGGGGGGGTGAGGGGGAGAGATATGGGGGGGGAGAGATGGTGAGGGGGAGAGATATGGGGGGGGGAGGGGGAGAGATATGGGGGGGCAGAGATATGGAGGGGGGGAGAGATATGGGGGGGTGTGATGGGGAGAGAGATATGGGGGAGGGGTAGGAGAAGTCTGGTGACTGGGGGGAGGAGTGTACAGTATCTGAAAATTACAGGTGCAGCACGTGAGAAATATATTCTGAGGAGTGTCCTTTTGTTTGCCTGGAGCAGGTTTTCTTTCTTGCACTCGCACACCTTGGGCACAATCTTATTCTGAAACAAAAAAAAAAACACTTTTTAAAAGAACTCCTAAATCTCTACAGTTTCAAGCGTTACAGG
This sequence comes from Ascaphus truei, assembly GCF_040206685.1. Taxonomy (NCBI): domain Eukaryota; kingdom Metazoa; phylum Chordata; class Amphibia; order Anura; family Ascaphidae; genus Ascaphus; species Ascaphus truei. Next base: position 60,909,887 of record NC_134488.1, on the reverse strand, counting down.
GGTGTTTCTGTACAACTGAATGCACTGAGTTTATATGTGAGTGGGAGTTTAATACCAAGCCTGGCATTTAAAGCCCTGAGTGAAGGTTAAATGGCAGCCCCCCTCTGTCACTCTACTGGCCCCAAGTCTTCCCGTCCTGCTTTCTACTGTTAATGATTTGTTTTCTACAGACTTCTGTTCCGTTCCCCTAATAAATTCCAGTCACACTTGAATGCAAAGTTCAATATTATGCAAAATTACAGTTGTGTGGGCCAACGTGACAGGATCGTAACCGTGCTTATCTATAATACTACAAGATCGAGCTAGTCTGTCTGTTTGGGCCACAGCTCCAAGAATGCTGGAGAAGAGGCGGAAAGAATTGGGGTCATCATAAGGTGTTAATGGAAAGTGATGGGAGGAAGATAGATGAGGGAGAGACACCATTTATTATTAGTCATTTTGATTACTGCAACCTGTGTGAAGCCAGCATTTCACCATCTAGTTTATTATATAGCACTGAGCATTTACACAGCCCCTGCAGTATGAGCCCTCAGGCTGTGACATGGACAGTGCTGGGACAGCACAGGAGATCTGCAGAGTTTACAAGTTCAATTACTGGTGATCCTAAGGGTTAATAGGGTTTCATGTCTCTGTCTGCACAGACTAGAACATGTGACGTGGAGGGTGTTGTATACACATTGCAGGGGGATTCTTTCCGCACTTTGATCACATAAGAGAATGGGAAGTTACCCGTTCTCATTATCATTTAGGAAACCATTGCTAAATACCTGTTAGTTGAAAAGGAGGAAGTCCTCAAACTATATGCAAGGTCAACTTCTGGGTAATTTATTTATTATTGGGTTTTAACTTTTTCATGACAGCCCTGGCTGTAATCTGTGTGCTGGTTAATAGCCCAGCATGTTCCTTTTGGGCTGGGGCATTCCCATTAGGACATGAAATGGTTGTATTTTTAGTAGTCAAATCCAATATAGAGCGTAAAATGTAGCACCCCATCTTTCAGGGTACTTTTAAATGGACTACAAGTTTTACACTGGTCTCATGAGCTCTTTCAGGGGAATGTGGATCTCTGGGTCGGTTGTGTCTGTTCCATTTTATACCTGTTCACATTTGATCGGACATTATCTCAGACCTCCTTAGCAGGCTTTAAATATGTGTACGTGAAGCTCCCTAATATCCATCCCTCCCCCGTCAGTGTTGCAGACATTGCTCAGGCGTTTGAAACCCATGTAATATGACTTTCTATATAATAACTTTATTTCATATAGCGCTTTTCTCCCAATGGGACTCAAAGCGCGTCACAATTACAGAATAGGGCGCGGTACGCAGCACGTAGGATTTTACAGACATAGCCCCTGTCCAGATGAGCTTACAATCTGTTTCTGGTGCCTGAGGCACAGGGAGACAAAGTGACTTGCCCAAGGTCACAAGGAGCTCCAAACTCTGTCATTGTTCTCAGTGAGTGTCTTGACTCGCTGAGCCGCTCCTTCAGCCCTTCTAATTGGTGTTTAGTGTTGGTTGGATAGGCCCAGGCACCTATTAACCAGCACGCCAGCTGCATACAGCGAATGTTCCAAGGTTGAAGTGACATTTCCTGCAGCAACAGGATATCAAATCATGAAAATATAGAGGCAGTGACCTTCTTACCGCAGAGTGAGAGACACGGGAGGGGGGAGAGTATCATGAGATGCACAAAGCCCAGCACCTTGATAATTGTACCGCAGCCATTGTGTGGCTAATGCTGAGTCATGAAGTGTAGTTCTGGGCTTCATCCTCTCGTCTCCACCAAACCCCCCCTCCCCACCCCCCCCATCCCCAGCTCTCCCACAGCTTCCTCATTCTAAGCAGCGGAACAAGATGTTTAGAAACCTGCTGGGCGAGAAAGTCTGATTTTTCTTCCCCCTTGTCTGTAAAATAATACGAATGTTTGTACAGTCGATCTGATTTCGTCTGCCTGTCTCTTTATGTAAATAAGTCTTTATTTCCTCCTTATAGATATGTGGTTCTGACCACAAAGCACCATGAAGGTTTCACAAACTGGGGCTCGCCCGTGTCCTGGAACTGGAATTCTATGGATACCGGGCCGCATCGCGACCTGGTGGGGGATCTCGGAGAAGCGTTGAAGAAAAGGTTTGTTCTGTAGCTTGTTGGTCAGATCATTTGTGTGACCACAGCTGAGCAAGCTGCTCTGTCGCATACTATCTGAAATCCGTTCTCAAATCTGTCCTCCTGTTTTTGTTTTAGGAGCCTGCGGTATGGATTGTACCACTCTTTAATGGAGTGGTTTCATCCTCTTTACTTGATCGACAAAAAGAACGGCTTCAAAACCCAGCATTTTGTCTATGCAAAGACCATGCCTGAGCTGTATGACCTGGTGACGAGGTAAGACCTGCTAGGAACACACACTGCACAGTCGGCTCGTTTTCTGCCACATCTTACTGAACCTAACACCTTCTCTGCTGAAGTGTCAGCACCAAGTGATCCCTCATGGAATATCTGACCATGTTCCCCTGTGCGCTGCTTCTTGTGTCATGGTCCTGAGGGCAGAGTATGTGACCCTATTCCTCAGTGGGCCTCTGCTTGTCTTATGGTGCTAAATTGCTTGGTGCGGGTTCTCTTGGGCGCAGGTAGTGGATCCGGATAATTATGCGGAAACAAGAAAAAAGAGCATATAGTATAATCTGTTCAACATAAATGGCACAACTTTTCAGTAGGACCTATGAAATTTACACTCACACTCGCTAGCTTGAGCTTGGTGCAAGAACCGCAGCTAATGCGGAATTAAATGGTCACAAGCCGTATCCTTGCTTCAGGTCTGCATCTCAGGAAGGGAGACAAAAAACAGAACAAAGCACATCGTGCAGTCTGTTTGCCTTGTTAACAGAAGAACTATTAACCACACCTCTATGCTTTTAATCAACACATTTGAAATGTGAGTACCCACCTTTTTTTTGAATTTTTTTATTTCTGCTCTATCTCTTCTTGTGAACAGACAGACTGCGCCAAGCAATTTTCCACATAGGTTTTTTGAGAGAAACTAATTTTTTTAGGCTGCAGGGCATTGATTTAATTAAGAGACTTACCAAGTTTGGGCATGTAACCACTTGATTTTTTTGTTTTACTATTGATAATCACTATTTAAACATTATGGAGGCACGATATAGTGTTGGTGCTTTTGTATGCTATCTCTGTCACATTGTGCTCTTAGCACAATAAGACAATCTTCCATTGAACTTCTGTGTATTTAGGTATAAACCAGATCTGATCTGGTCAGATGGCGACTGGGAAGCACCAGATACCTACTGGAACTCCACACACTTCCTAGCCTGGCTCTACAACGAAAGTCCTGTCAAGGTATCTCGCTTGGGCCCCTTGCCTGCCGCTGCTCTGTGTGTGGGGCCCCTTGCCTGCCGCTGCTCCGTGTGTGGGGCCCCTTGCCTGCCGCTGCTCTGTGTGTGGGGCCCCTTGCCTGCCGCTGCTCTGTGTGTGGGGCCCCTTGCCTGCCGCTGCTCCGTGTGTGGGGCCCCTTGCCTGCCGCTGCTCCGTGTGTGGGGCCCCTTGCCTGCCGCTGCTCCGTGTGTGGGGCCCCTTGCCTGCCGCTGCTCTGTGTGCGGGGCCCCTTGCCTGCCGCTGCTCTGTGTGCGGGGCCCCTTGCCTGCCGCTGCTCTGTGTGTGGGGCCCCTTGCCTGCCGCTGCTCTGTGTGTGGGGCCCCTTGCCTGCCGCTGCTCTGTGTGTGGGGCCCCTTGCCTGCCGCTGCTCCGTGTGTGGGGCCCCTTGCCTGCCGCTGCTCTGTGTGTGGGGCCTCTTGCCTGCCGCTGCTCTGTGTGTGGGGCCCCTTGCCTGCCGCTGCTCCGTGTGTGGGGCCCCTTGCCTGCCGCTGCTCCGTGTGTGGGGCCCCTTGCCTGCCGCTGCTCCGTGTGTGGGGCCCCTTGCCTGCCGCTGCTCTGTGTGTGGGGCCCCTTGCCTGCCGCTGCTCTGTGTGCGGGGCCCCTTGCCTGCCGCTGCTCTGTGTGCGGGGCCCCTTGCCTGCCGCTGCTCTGTGTGTGGGGCCCCTTGCCTGCCGCTGCTCTGTGTGCGGGGCCCCTTGCCTGCCGCTGCTCTGTGTGCGGGGCCCCTTGCCTGCCGCTGCTCTGTGTGTGGGGCCCCTTGCCTGCCGCTGCTCTGTGTGTGGGGCCCCTTGCCTGCCGCTGCTCTGTGTGTGGGGCCCCTTGCCTGCCGCTGCTCCGTGTGTGGGGCCCCTTGCCTGCCGCTGCTCTGTGTGTGGGGCCTCTTGCCTGCCGCTGCTCTGTGTGTGGGGCCCCTTGCCTGCCGCTGCTCTGTGTGTGGGGCCCCTTGCCTGCCGCTGCTCCGTGTGTGGGGCCCCTTGCCTGCCGCTGCTCCGTGTGTGGGGCCCCTTGCCTGCCGCTGCTCCGTGTGTGGGGCCCCTTGCCTGCCGCTGCTCTGTGTGTGGGGCCCCTTGCCTGCCGCTGCTCTGTGTGCGGGGCCCCTTGCCTGCCGCTGCTCTGTGTGCGGGGCCCCTTGCCTGCCGCTGCTCTGTGTGTGGGGCCCCTTGCCTGCCGCTGCAGAGATGTCTCTGTCCTGTTGTATATGGAATGTGGGAGCACATACAGCATACACTACTATTCTACTGTATACATCTAACATTTGTTTTGTCTCCCAGGACACTGTGGTGGTGAACGACCGATGGTGTCAAAATTGCTCTTGCTATCACGGAGGATACTACAACTGTGCTGATAAATTCAAGCCGACCACTATGCTCGACCACAAGTGGGAGATGTGCACAACAATTGACAAGTACTCTTGGGGATACAGACGCAACATTCAGGTCAACCAGCTGATGGATGAGCATGGCATCATTGAAGTGAGTGAAGCCATGATCATTTTATACTGCCTGCCACTATGAATCCACTGCTTAATTAACATTGATTATCAGTCCTAGTGCTAAGCACTGGTCTACCGTGACATGAACAATGTCCCACTTATTTCTATTTATTACCTGTAGTGTTACAGAGGTCCGTGCAGTATTATTTCTGTATGCATGTTCCTTGTAGGGATATCAATGTCCTGCGTTGTTTCTTTTAACATGTTCCCCCTTTTATTTTGGCTGCCTCTTGCCCCACAGGAACTTGTTCAGACTGTGTGTTATGGAGGAAATTATCTTCTCAATGTTGGGCCCAGTAAGGAAGGTCTGATCATGCCTATTTTCCAAGAGAGATTGCGAGCTGTTGGGAAGTGGCTGAGCATCAATGGAGAGGCGATTTATGCAACCAAACCGTGGCGGGTGCAGAGGGAGAACACTACAGTCAATATTTGGTAAGGCTCTGTCATGGTTGTAACACGGGGAATGAGCACACAGTGACTGCAAGTTGTGACACTAGCTGACATTTCATGAAGATTGGCGGTCAATGACTTAATGGATGAGTCATCTTGAGATGTGGTCACTAAATATCCAGAGGTAGAAGGTGTTGGTGGCCATAGTATTTCCTGTGTGATGTTATGAACATGTGTGTGTGCAGGCAATAAAGCAGCTGGTTCCCTTTAGACATGATTGTTATTACCTGGCCACTGGAGGGATCTAAGAGGGTATTCCTGGAGATTGAATTGACATTATATGAGCTGGGCTTCAGCTTTGTGTAATACAAGGCTACGTTTCTCCCATAGATGTCACAGGCTCTGGTCAGACCGCTGTTCTTCTGCTGCTTTGGATCGTCCTCCCACCAGGACAAATTAAACATTTGAATATCATATTTTACTTAGGTACACGTCAAAAGGTTCCAGGGTTTACAGTATCTTCCTGAACTGGCCAGAAGACAATGTATTGAAGCTGCTTTCACCCAAGACCTCTTCCTTGACTAATGTGAGTGTTAATAATTGTTTACTCAAACTGTCAACTCGCTATAATTAGTCTTACTCCTATCCTGGTATACTTCCAGAGGGAAGAAGCCACACCCCAATTAAGACTCAACTCTGTATCCATGTTAGGTAATAACCTAATGTGTTATAGATATTAAGAAATATCAGTACAAAAAAGCAGGTAAATCATCCCATGTAATGGACGTGGTTTAAGTTTCCATTTTAGCCTGAATTTCTTTAGTAGCTAGCGCTGAACCCACCTCCAGTGTTACCCGTGTCTCTGCTGCTAGAAAATTTGGGTACACAGAGAGGTGACAATTCTGTGAAATAACATTGATGATTATGGTACTTGTCATTTCCTGCACCATAAGTAACGTCTCAAGAGATGCAACATGGAGATTTCCTCGCCACTTCTATTTCAAACGTCAGTGCTAATAATAAACAATTGCACAGAAGGCGGGGGGTAAGGGAGTGATCGACTAAACCATACTAAATGTGTATAAGTGTAATAATAATACAATTGATAATGAGAGGTAGGTGCAAATTTTGTCCCTGAGGAAGCTCCGTAGTAGGAGGGAAACGCGCGTTGGACGCGTGTTTGGTGATGTCAGCCCCCTTCATGGGGGTGTTTTAATACAGTACTAGGCAGCCATTCATTAGATCAGCCAATTATATATAAAAATAGGGTAGTGGCCAGGCAGGACTTGCAGTACTAGTCTAGGTTCTGCTCAAGACTTTTAGCCAACCACCCTTATGAAGGTTATTATCTATTAGGCTGATCAATGCAGTAGTGGGCTTTTTTGCTCACTCAGGCTGATATGCATCCCTGCAGTCTCTTATTTTCCAGCATTGAGCATATATACTAAGACTGTATGGTTGCACTAGTTATTTATTTAATTTATTTTTATATGTTTTCACATTTATATATTGGTAATATATGTTTTAAGGATAGATTATTAATGGTTAGATTTTAAATTTTGGTTAGTGTGCATATAAGTGAATTTCTTTTGGTGTACAAACCATTGTACCCCTCATCTTCTCTAATAATAAACAATCTCACAAAACCGGAAGATCATTTGTACTTTTTATGGGCATAGCTTTAAAATATCCATTGAATTGCTTCCTGCAGGTGACAATGTTGGGGATGACGGGCCAGCTCGCCTGGAAACCAAGCTCAACGCAAGGACTGGTCATCTCTCTGCCTCTCATTCCTCCAGGAGCCTTTCCAGTGGAATCCGGATGGACCATTAAACTAGACGGAGTAAAATAAGCTGTCGCAGAACTGAATTGGCACAGACGCTGCTGGGATTAGTCCAAACTCAGGACGGCCGCAGGCCTTAAAACTGTTGTCTGATTTTTGTTGTTGTTGTGTAATCAGGGAAAGCTTTTTGGAGAGATGATTTAATAAATCCTTAGCTGTTCGGGCGGACCTGTGATAAGCACCTGCATAGTTATGGCTGTGACCACTGCCCACAGTCATAATCTCACACATTAATTGTATCTAGTTTTTTTTTTTTATATATATATTTTGTAAGAGAATCAAATAGTTGTTTAATCTGTTCTGTTGCCTCTGAAGTAACCAATCAATCGTGTAGCTCTACAGTCACAGCCTGTTCCCTTTGTAAATGATCAGTATCAGTTAAATGATGACTTCTTCCCCGCAAACACCGTGTGCAGCTGTAATCTCACTGACCAAACCTTCTAAGGCTAAGGCCCCGTTGCACGCGTCCCCACGGCTGTCTTGCTTGCCGGTGGCGCGTGCAACTCACTGCACCGTGATCTGCAGGAAACTTTTTTGGGAGCAGGTAGGGGGGGGGGCGTGACCCCTCTGCCGTGTGAGTGAAGTGCGCGCGGGCCCCCGGATGCAACGGTACCCAGGCCTAATGCAGGAGTTCTAAACTCCAGTCCTCAACCCCCCCGCACCCCCCAACAGATCAGGTTTTATGGATATCCCAGCTTCAGCACTGGTGGCTCGATCAGAGGCTGTCGAAGACTGAGCCACCTGTGCTGAAGCAGGGACTGATTGAGCCACCTGTGCTAAAGCTGGGATATCCTTAAAACCTGACCTGTTGGGAGCGAGGGGTGGTCTTGAGGACTGGAGACGAGAACTCCTGCTCTAATAGACACATGACAGCTAACAGGAAGGATTCATTCATTATACAGTCAGCTCCGCGTGTTTGTATACTTCCATTTCTTTTCCGTCACTTCATCTAACACAATGAAAATTCCTGTCATCAATATACACAAGGGCCCTTCTGTAAATTGCAATAGTGCTCATGCGGCGCTAATCACACTTGGAATAAAGGCCCATGTCTTTTGGGGCAAACGTTCTGCGAATCTGGGACAAGAACAAGTCCAGAGTTTCGTTGCACTATATGAAGAATTATTTTCATGTCTAATGCACTTAAATGTACAGTATGTTATTGGAAGAAGGTGTCTGCTGGGGTTTGATGCACGTCTCACCACTTGCTTGTCTGAAGCTTTTCTTATGTTGTGTGTGAGGTTTGCAGTGCCAGAGAATTATGGCTTTTTTTTAGTTGAAAATGTGGTGTGCTTTCTGACCTTTTTGAATCCTTAATTTGATTTGCAAACGGGTGCTGAATTGTTTGGGGGACAGGTTCCTTGATGCAACATTTTTTCATCTTATACTTCTTATAATAAATGAATATTTTTGTCCATTTTTGGTTCTCAATAATGTATGACCCCTTAATCCAGTGTTCCCCAACTGGGGTTCTGTGCAGTGGTGGGATTCAGAAATTTTAGCAACCGGTTCTCTCTCGCCTTACCGCCCTTTCATAGTGAAAAATCACCATCAGCTTCTCCCCCAGTCCGCCTCATCATCATCCTCCCCAGTCCCCTCATCATTAGATTTCCTCCCAGTCTGCCTCATCATGCCTGGGACATAGTGCCGCAAACAGTGCTGAGGCTCAGGGAAAGCGGTGCTTTCCCTGGCCTTACACAGCGCGCCGTCAGGGGGCGGGCCAGTGACGTCACGGAGCTGGTTCGCCCTCATTGGGCGAACCGCTCACGTGACCGGCGCGCGCCAAATTTCAAAACTCTGTCAGACACGCTTCCGCAAGCGTGCGGGAGCCCCTGCTAAAGCCGCTCTCATTGCGGCTGCAGGGGCTCAGTTTCGAGCAGCAGCACGGGTCAGCGCATAAGCGCTGACCATGCCCGAGGCCTCATCCTCACATCTCCCCCAGTCCCCCCCTCACATGTCCCCCTCCCCCATGCCTACGTGGGTGGGCACAGGGAGATGGTATGCAGCGACAGAAGAATCACTTGAAGCAGAGCAGGAGAGTGCAGCATGAGGTGAGGAGTGTTCTATAGCAGCAGTACCGGAAGTTCCGGGTCAGACTGCTAGAGGGCGCACCTCACAGGCAGTCCTGCTCTGACTGACAAGTGATTCTACTACCAGCTAATGCACCAGTTCGGCAAGCTTGGGAAGTCCCAGGAACAGATTCGCTCGAACTGGCTGAATCCCACTACTGGTTCTGTGTGAGAGGATCAAAAGAGTGCTGCAGGATTTCCCCAATTTCCCAGAGGAGGGCAGTTGCCAGGGGGCTGGACAGTTTTCTCCATCCTGAATGGCTGAATTACCCAGCAGCAGCCAATCGGGGGAAGGTGTCAGCAGCCTAGGGTGTGTGGCCAAAGTAAGGAGGAAGCAGCAGAAGGTTGGCACATAGGGTTGCCATGTGTGCAGTATTGAACCGGACTGTCCTTCCCCCCCCCCCCCTTTTTTTGTTTTATTTATATATATATATATATATATAGCAGTGTGTCCAAATACAGGACAGTCTGGTTTAATACTGGACACCTGTCAAACCTACATGCCGTATTTCTTCGTGCCGCTATCCTGCAGCGTCGAAGGATACTGCAATGTCACATGGTGTTGCATTACCATGGTAACATGACGTCACGCGGTGGTGCGTTGCCATGGTGTTGGATGAGCTGATGCCACAACATCCTGTTGCCATGGCAACCCGACCCCGTATGATGTCCCGTTACTGTGGTACTGCGACCCCATGTGACGTTGCAGCGTCATGTGACGCTGGAGGAGGAGGCAGGCGACACGTAGGGTTGCCAGGTGTACAGTATTGAACTGCACTGTATTTGGACACTCCAGTCAAAAATTAGAGATAATATTGTACATGTATGTGCCATATATTATCTCTCTGGACATAGTGACCTGACCGGCATGGGGTGGGGGACACAGGATTTTCCCAGCAAGGCTTCTGCTAGGGGGCTGGGAAGCGTCCTCCATCCTGATTGGCTCCTGCTGGGTAATGCAGCCAATCAGGAGAAGGAGGTATAACAACAAAAAGCGCAAAAGATATATTTAAGATCATACAAGCGATACAAATGTGATATTGGATCCTGTAGGGGGTGCAGCTCTCAAAAAAAACACGGTCACCCAGTCCGTATAATAAATCAGATCCGATTTTAGGTCCATGTCTACCTAACCATCCACAAATGATTTATACCAAGGCACCAATTTAAAAAAACAATTGGCCCCTAGTGCTTTTAGAGAACAAATTTGCACTGACGGAGGTATGAATTGGTTAGGTGATAGACCCAATTTTTGGATGCCATGATTTCATAATATAAAAAAAACAGGACTTTTTTTGCAAAGGGGGAAGACTCATGTGAGGTGCAAGGGGGGGAGTGATGTGAGGTGCAAGGGGGGAGTGATGTGAGGTGCAAGGGGGGAGTGATGTGAGGTGCAAGGGGGGAGTGATGTGAGGTGCAGGGGGGGGAGAGTCAGGTGACGTGCAAGGGGCGGAGAGTTAGGTGACATGCAAGTCGGGGGACAGTGATGTGGGGGCTGGGGGGACAGGGGAGTGATGTGGGGGGCAGGGAGGGGAGACCGCAGCTGTGAAGAGGGGCAGGGACGGAGCCGGGAAGGGGAACGGAATTGTGAACGTGGGGGCCAGCCAGCTGTGAAGGGGGGTACATCTCTCAGCTAGTGATATATATCTTTTGGAGTGCCCGTGTGATCTACAATATGTTGGCCGAACAATAAGACTTCTGAGAACCAGAATTATTAGAATTAGGATTGTCCCATTTGCACTTTAGACAATGACATTTGTAATCCAAGGATTCATTGGTTGATACCCGAGTGTTCTGTTTAAATTTGAACATACAATTTGAAAGATCAGCTTGTTTACGGCTTTTGGTTATTCTCTGCTGAATCTCAAAGTTTATATCAACTTTCTTTTTTATGTTTTATTTTAGCTCATCATTAAAGTATTATTTCAGCAGGTAGCTTTATATAATCATTAAGCTGTTAGATGTTTTAGTGCATGTGTAAGAGTTTGTGAGTTAATTTTAAGTTAACATATCTGTTTTCAATTTCATTAGTAATAGCATCATTACCTAATCAGTCTGGCATAATGTACATGTGAGACTCGAGCATGGAGAACCCCTGAGGAAGCCGTCAGAACGATGAAACACGTAGGGTTAAATGCATCTGCGTTTGTACAGATGCATGGAGTAAGACATTTGTCCACTTGGCTGCAGTTTTATACCCAGTTTTAACTGCAACGGACTTGTGCGAGTCTTCAACCTGTAGTTAGGTCACTGTGAGGAGCTCCAACAGACCTGCATCTTTTGGAGAATTGGGGAGACGATGTGCACACGCACCTCCCAGCCCAGCAGGTACTATCATCATACCAGACATTAGCCGGCGGAGGAGGATCGCATAGCCTTATGCTGTGGGAACAGCTGAGCCTTGTATCATGTCATCGAGAGGCGCGGGTGTCTTGCTTTGAACACCCACTGCTCGTACATATCTTTTCTGTGAGTGCATATCTTAGCCTCGTGATGCGTGTTGGCATTAAAACAGATTACACTCCTGTCAAGTGTTTTTGGGAGCGTGTATATTCACTTTTATTCACATATTTGTCAGTGTTTTTCCTGAGGGTGTTTGCGCCTTATTCTCTTTTTTGCAATCTTTATTATACAGACTGGGAGACCGTGTTTTTTTTGAGAGCTGCACCCCCTACAGGATCCAATATCACATTTGTATCGCTTGTATGATTTTAAATATATCTTTTGCGCTTTTTGTTCTGTTATACCTCCTTCTCCTGATTGGCTCCTGCTGGGTAATGCAGCCAATCAGGATGGAGGACGACTCCCAGCCCCCTAGCAGAAGCCCTGCTGGGGAAATCCTGTGTCCCCCACCCCATGCCGGTCAGGTCACTATGTCCAGAGAGATAATACATGGCACATACATGTACAATATTATCTCTAATTTTTGACTGGAGAGTGTCCAAATACAGTGCAGTTCAATACTGTACACCTGGCAACCCTACGTGTCGCCTGCCTCCTCCTCCAGCGTCACATGACGCTGCAACGTCACATGGGGTCGCAGTACCACAGTAACGGGACGTCATGCGGGGTCGGGTTGCCATGGCAACAGGATGTTGTGGCATCAGCTTATCGCGACACCATGGCAACGCACCACCGCGTGACGTCATGTTACCATGGTAATGCAACACCACGTGACATTGCAGTATCCTTTGACGCTGCAGGATATCGGCACGAAGAAATACGGCATGTAGGTTTGCCAGGTGTCCAGTATTAAACCAGACTGTCCTGTATTTGGACACACTGCTATATATATATATATATATATATATATAAATAAAACAAAAAAAGGGGGGGGGGGGGGGACAGTCCGGTTCAATACTGCACACCTGGCAACCCTATGTGCCAACCTTCTGCTGCTTCCTCCTTACTTTGGCCACACACCCTAGGCTGCTGACACCTTCCCCCGATTGGCTGCTGCTGGGTGATTCAGCCATTCAGGATGGAGAAAACTGTCCAGCCCCCTGGCAACTGCCCTCCTCTGGGAAATTGGGGAAATCCTGCAGCACTCTTTTGATCCTCTCACACAGAACCAGTAGTGGGATTCATTTCAGCAGGTAGCTTTATATAATCATTAAGCTGTTAGATGTTTTAGTGCATGTGTAAGAGTTTGTGAGTTAATTTTAAGTTAACATATCGGTTTTCAATTTCATTAGTAATAGCATCATTACCTAATCAGTCATAATGGACATGTGAGACTCAAACATGGAGAACCCCTCAGGAAGCTGTCAGAGCGGTGAAACACGTAGGGTTAAATGCATCTGTTTGTGTGCTGGTGCATGGAGTAAGACATTTGTCCACTTGGCTGCAGTTTTATACCCAGTTTTAACGGCAACGCACTTGTGCGAGTCTTCAACCTGTTGGTATACCACGGTGAGGAGCTCTGCATCTATTGGGGAGACGGGGTGCACACGCGCCTCTCAGCCCAGCAGGTACTATCATCATACCGCTGAGAGGATCGCATAGCCATATGCTGTGGGAACAGCTGAGCCTTGTATCATGTCATTGAGAGGCGCGGGTGTCTTGGTGGAAACAACACCCACTGCTTGTACATATCATCTGTTCTGTAAGTGCATATCTTACCTTCTGATGCGTGTTGGTATTAAAACAGAATAAACTATGTCCTTTTTTCTTTTTTTTTCCCCTGGTAATTTTGCATTTTTTTCTACACCTGGAAGGACCGTCAAGTGTTTTTGGGAGTGTGTATATTCACTTTTATTATTGTCCCAACCACGAGGCCTGATCCTTTTGAATTAGAGGTGGAAATCCACAGATCAGCACGAAGAACAGCGGCAGCAACAAGGACAGGTAAAGACGAATCAGTGCAAACTCAAGACTAGGTTCATCGCCCCCTTTAGGAATTCGGGGGTTAAGGTGTTCATGCGGCTTGTCAAGAGTGATATAAAGCAGTACTTCAAAAGGAAGCATTATGTGAATTTTAATCTCACACTTGAACAAAAGGCAGCATTAAAAAATCTGAGAGAATAAAAATATCATTTTCACACACGCGCACACACGCGCGCGCACACACACACACGTAATTATGTAACAAGGACTAATTGTAGTAAAGTATAAATGTAATACAATAAATAAACTAATGTCAAAAACCAATGTTATTAGTTCTTACTGGGAATTTTCAATTTGTTTTTTTAAAAGTGGGACTGGGGGCGGGGCTAGGTGGCGGGTAGATTTTTGGGTGATTTGTCAAGCACTGTCTATTGAGACATACTACCCTATTGTGAGCCTCTCTGTTACCTTCCCAGTAACACTGGGTCCACAAGATACACAATATAAAAGACACACTAAGCAGAGGTGGATTGGCCACAGTGCTCCTATCAGAGAGAGATGTATCTCTGATTTACTTCTATTACCGTCAGAATTTGTGAGTGGGACAAACACACCTTTTGTATTATACATTTTTTTTCACCAACTGGCTACACTATTATTCGTATTTTTTATCTTTCATATTCACCACGAGATCTGCAAGCGCTCCCCACACTTGGGCAACTACGCTATGTCAGAGGTGGCAGGAGCCTGAGGGTGGGGCCAAGGAGAGGAGGAAACAGCATGGTGCGGAGAGAGAGGGGTGTGTGTGTTTGTGTGTGTGTGTGTCTCGAGCACGTCGCACCTTTCAACATTGTGTCCACTATTTTTGGAGAAGCCACCTGGCACCCCTAGATGTGATGCATGTAGGGAAATCCCTGGCCCCACGGGTGAGGCACAAGGTTGTTTCCAGGTTGAGGAGGATACTGTCCTGCAGCGACATGAAGACAGGGAAGGGACCGCACGGGCCCCAGGAAGCGGGAGCGCATGGGCCAGAACCCTCTGCTTCTCCCTTCTGTCCCTGATCATATTATCCTCCACTCTCCTGCAGATGTTTTATGGTCTGTGTAAATATAGGGAAGTGTCACGGTGAGATACTCTTTATTCCTTTATACAGACAGGTGTGAGCCAGTCTGTGTCAGCGGCAGGCCATCTAATAGTGGGGTCTCATAGAAGGGAGGTGGGGAGGGAGGAGGAATGTATATCCTTTCCTGTAGGATCAGTGCTCCTTCACTGCGGATCGGTGTCACTCAGCAATATACTGAAAAATCTTCTTCTACATAATTCGATGGAAACCACCCAACCTGTGAAGAGAGAAGACAGCTATATACAGAGGGAAGGACTGGAAAGAGCTGTATATGGAGAGAAGGTTAGGAGAAAGCTATATTCAGAGAGAGAGAGGGGCGGGACAGTGCTGTATACAGTTTTATACAACTCCAGCCCTGCATTACTCGCCACCTGCCCCCCCCCCCCCCCCCCCGCCTGCCCTCCCTCTCTTCTGGTCTGCCTGCCCACGTCTCTCTTCCGCTCCCCCTGTCTGCCCTCTCTCTCACCTCCCCTGCCCGCCCTCGCTCTTCCGCTGTGCCTGCCCATTCACTTCTGCTTTACCTGCCTGCCTCTCTTCTGCTCCCCCTGCCCTTTCCCCCTGCATTCCCACCTCTCTCTTCCGCTCCCCCTGTCTGCCCTCTCTCCCACCTCCCCTGTCCGCCCTCTCTCTTCTGCTATGCCTGCCCACCCACTTCTGCTCTGCCTGCCCGCCTCTCTCTTCCATTCCGCCTGCCTGCCCGCCTCTCTCTTCCATTCCGCCTGCCCGCCTCTCTCTACCATTTCGCCTGCCCGCCCGCCTCTCTCTTCCATTCCGCCTGCCCGCCCGCCTCTCTCTTCCATTCCGCCTGCCTGACCGCCTCTCTCTTCCATTCCGCCTGCCCGCCCGCCTCTCTCTACCATTTCGCCTGCCCGCCCGCCTCTCTCTTCCATTCCGCCTGCCTGCCCGCCTCTCTCTTCCATTCCGCCTGCCTGACCGCCTCTCTCTTCCATTCCGCCTGCCTGACCGCCTCTCTCTTCCATTCCGCCTGCCTGACCGCCTCTCTCTTCCATTCCGCCTGCCTGCCCGCCTCTCTCTTCCATTCCGCCTGCCTGCCTCTCTCTTCCATTCCGCCTGCCTGCCCGCCTCTCTCTTCCATTCCGCCTGCCTGCCTGCCTCTCTCTTCCATTCCGCCTGCCTGCCCGCCTCTCTCTTCCATTCCGCCTGCCTGCCCGCCTCTCTCTTCCATTCCGCCTGCCTGCCCGCCTCTCTCTTCCATTCCGCCTGCCTGCCTGCCTCTCTCTTCCATTCCGCCTGCCTGCCCGCCTCTCTCTTCCATTCCGCCTGCCTGCCCGCCTCTCTCTTCCATTCCGCCTGCCCGCCCGCCTCTCTCTTCCATTCCGCCTGCCTGCCTGCCTCTCTCTTCCATTCCGCCTGCCTGACCGCCTCTCTCTTCCATTCCGCCTGCCTGACCGCCTCTCTCTTCCATTCCGCCTGCCTGCCCGCCTCTCTCTTCCATTCCGCCTGCCTGCCTGCCTCTCTCTTCCATTCCGCCTGCCTGCCCGCCTCTCTCTTCCATTCCGCCTGCCTGCCTGCCTCTCTTCCGCCTGCTCACCTTTCTGCTGCTCTGCCCACCTCTCTTCCACTCCACCTGCCCTCTCCCTCTCTCTTCCGCTGTGCCTGAGTGCCCTCTCTCTCAGCCTGCGCGTCCTCTCCTCCTCCGCCTGCCTGCCCCCCCTCTCACCTTGCCATACACTTCTCCCTTCCACCAGCCCTGCTGTCCCTTCTTGCTGATGATCCTAATGGCGTCTCCCTCCTTTAGGGTCAGTTCTGTTCTGTCTCTTGCGCAGAAATCATAACGAGCTCGGACTGAGCCAAAATATTTCATCCTCTCATCTGTGAAGAAAAATACAGAAATGTTTTTCAATCCCCCAAACGCATCCTCTTGGTATTGGGGTTCTCACAGCAACAGGCTCGGTGTGCTCATAAGGCTGAAAATTACCTGTCAAGTGCTCTTTAGGGAGACAATATCGACCTATTACACAGCAAATGCCAAACTTCTAAGTAACTAGTTGGAGCACATGATGCTGTGTGACACTATGCCGTGTGACCATATGATGCTGTGTGACACTATACCGTGTGACCATATGATGCTGTGTGACACTATAACATGTGCTGTATGACACTGTGTAACACTATACCGTGTGAGCATATGATGCTGTGTGACACTATATCATGTGACCATATGACGCATTGTGACACTATTCCGTGTGATCATATGACACAGTGTGACACTATTCAGTGTGATCATATGACACTGTGTGACACTATTCCGTGTGATCATATGACACTGTGTGACACTATACCGTGTGACCATATGACGCTTTGTGACACTATACTGTGTGACCATATGACGCTGTGTGACACTATAACATGTGCTGTATGACACTGTGTAACACTATACCGTGTGAGCATATGATGCTGTGTAACACTATACCGTGTGAGCATATGATGCTGTGTGACACTATATCATGTGACCATATGACGCATTGTGACACTATTCCGTGTGATCATATGACACAGTGTGACACTATTCAGTGTGATCATATGACACTGTGTGACACTATTCCGTGTGATCATATGACACTGTGTGACACTATACCGTGTGACCATATGACGCTTTGTGACACTATACTGTGTGACCATATGACGCTGTGTGACACTATAACATGTGCTGTATGACACTGTGTGACACTATACCGTGTGACCATATGATGCTGTGTGACACTATAACATGTGCTGTATGACATTACACTATCGTGATAGAGACTTTGTAACACCAGAAAGCTGTAGCACTGAACATCCATACTTGTTATAGCTGTGACACTATAACATGCCAGTGGGAAACTCGAACACTGTAAGACATTACATTGTGAGACACTATATGATCATGACTCTTACTATATCACTAGGTGTCAAGCCACGGTGCATGTTGTCCCATGTAGTATGTCATATAATAACTATGTCCCTGTATCTGGTTGAAACTGTCATGTCAATGCTACTGGGTGCATAGTTGTGTTCAGGAGCACACTGCCACAGTGTCCTGCCGGAGGCTCCCTCGGCTCTTACCAGTCCTGGGGGTATCTGTCCTCTCAGGGTCCTTGAATGGAATAGCTAGCGTTGTGTCCAGAAGTTTGAAGCAATCTTTTAAGGAGTTCTGTTGGTAATACCCAACCAGGTCCTGGCAAGAAACATGGGAGTTAAGTTGTGCCGGCGACATAGGACCTCCTGATATACAGGGACAGACAGTAGGGCGCAAATGTCCAGTGTAAATGTCCTATGTTAGCAGGTCACAGTGAGTTCTCAGTGCAGAGTCATACTTTGGCTCATGGTCAGTAGGATAAGTAAAAGGTTTTATTTGGATTTCAGTTAGTAAATCCGGTTGCTCTTATTAGAAAGGATGGGGAAGTTTGGGTTGGAATGGTGACATGGGTAAGAGGAGGTGATCAGCTGCAATAGATAGGAAGGTTTAGTTGGTAGGCCGTATGGGGAGTTTTAGATAGTAGGGCAGGACAGTTTTCGTTAGTAGAGTTTGATGAATGGATCTGGTTAGTAGAATGGGCAGTCTGTTCTGGTTACAAGGTTGGGATGATTAGGAAGGTAAGACTGATAGTTATGTTTAAGGTGCATAACTATTGCTAGAAGGATAGGAATGGTGGTCCTGGTTAGTAGGGAGCAACAGGTGGTCCTGGTTAGTGGAACGGGTAGTTCTGGTTGGGATGAGTAATTCTGGTTAGTAAGGTGGTGAATGGGTAGTTCTGGCTGGTATGTCAGGTTGTTCTGGTTACTAGGGTTGGTTGAGTGTTCCTGGTTAGTAGGGTAGGTAGTTCTGTTGGGTAGTGCGGAAGGTCCTGGTTACTAGGGCAGGTACAGTATTTCTGATTGGTACGGTCCTGGTTAGTTGGGGGTGTCCCCTGGCTTACTCACTGTCAGCCCCTTGAACCCTCTCTTCTCTTTGAGTCTCCAGAGCCCGTCCTGAGCAGTCACCTTCATGTGTTTGATCTCGAGGTTAAACCTGAGCACACAAAGGGTCAGATTTACTAAACAGTGCCAATGCTAATCAATCAGCTCCTCTCAGCCTGTTCATGAGTACAGAGATAATAATCTGTTCAGTATATAGAGAGAGGGGATCGAAGGGCAAGATAGCTGTTTGTGTACACTGGCGACACACTTTATTCGAGCTCGGCTAGTCCCACGAATTCGGGTATACCCGGGTGTATTGAGGTTTGTGACTGTTTTCTGCCCGAGTGCAATGAGGTATTTTCCAGGCAGGGATTGAAGCATTTTATTCCCGCTGGCTGCAATACTGCAGAGTATATATATATATATACTGCATTACAATTCATGAATTTATGCCATCTGGTAGACACGCGAAGCATTGCAGCCTATTAAATCCTAATCATTATAATTTAACAGATCAGCCGCCCGTCAGCCAGGCATGAACCCAGGCTGGGAAGGCAAACGCAACGGGGCTTGTCAGAGGTGAGGAGCGGCGCATTCCAGGTATCTGCCAGGTACATACTGGGTATTTGCTCGAATAAAGTGTGTCGGTGCAGTATAGGGAGAGGGGAGATCACAGGGATAGATAGCTATGTGTATGTAGAGGGCAGCACAGGGAGAGATAGCTGTGTGTATATAGATTGGGGAGCACAAGAAGAGATGACTGTGTCCAGTAGAGATATAGGGAATAATGAAACATAGCTAGGTGCCTTGGGGTTTGTATCATATAGCTGTGAATATTACAGCAAGCGAAATATAGCTGTGTGCACCACAGAGAGATAGCTGTTCCAGTGGAAATTAAACAAATGCCATTACTTGATGCTGATGGCGAATTCTCCAGAGTCCTTTGCCCTCTGTCTGACCAGGAATGTCCCGTCAGATCGATTAGAGAGCAATATCTCAGCTTCCCTCCTCTCCATGGAACCCGCGTACCTAGTCACAGAGAGTCACAATATTGGAGGAGTAATATCTCATGTGATAACTACAGGGGGGAGGATAGCATAGGATGTAACAAGCAGAGGGAGGAGGGTCTTATATCTCATTTATATCTCTCTTATACAGTATCTCATGTAATAACTAAAGGGGAGGTTACTATTTCTAATGTTATAACTAGGGGAGGTTATTATATCTAATGTAACTATAGTAAGTAAGGTTACTATATCTCATGTAATAACTAAAAGGTAGGTTATTATATCTCATGTAATAACTAGGGGAGGTTATTATATCTCATGTAATAACTAGGGGAGGTTATTATATCTCATGTAATAACTAGGGGAGGTTATTATATCTCATGTAATAACTAGGGGAGGTTATTATATCTCATGTAATAACTAGGGGAGGTTATTATATCTAATGTAACTATAGTAAGTAAGGTTACTATATCTCATGTAATAACTAATAGGTAGGTTATTATATCTCATGTAATAACTAGGGGAGGTTATTATATCTCATGTATTAACTAGGGGAGGTTATTATATCTCATGTATTAACTAGGGGAGGTTATTATATCTCATGTAATAACTAGGGGAGGTTATTATATCTCATGTATTAACTAGGGGAGGTTATTATATCTCATGTATTAACTAGAAGGGAGGATCTTCTCATGTAATTACAAGGGGGGGGGAGATATATATCTAATGTAATTACTGGGGGCGGGGTGTCTTATTCTTCTTATTACATGATATAACACTCTCCCCCAGCCCCCCTAGTAATTATATGAGATATAAGATCCTCTCTTCTTATTATTACATGATATATCTCATGTAATAACTGGGGAGACAGGGTATTATATCTCATGCAGTAACCAGAGGAGACAGGGTATTATATCTCATGCAATAACCAGAGGAGACAGGGTATTATATCTCATGCAATAACGAGAGGAGACCGGGTATTATATCTCATGCAGTAACCAGAGGAGACAGGGTATTATATCTCATGCAATAACCAGAGGAGACGGGGTATTATATCTCATGCAATAACCAGAGGAGACCGGGTATTATATCTCATGCAATAACCAGAGGAGACCGGGTATTATATCTCATGCAATAACCAGAGGAGACCGGGTATTATATCTCATGCAATAACCAGAGGAGACCGGGTATTATATCTCATGCAATAACCAGAGGAGACAGGGTATTATATCTCATGCAATAACCAGAGGAGACAGGGTATTATATCTCATGCAGTAACCAGAGGAGACAGGGTATTATATCTCATGCAGTAACCAGAGGAGACCGGGTATTATATCTCATGCAATAACCAGAGGAGACCGGGTATTATATCTCATGCAATAACCAGAGGAGACAGGGTATTATATCTCATGCAGTAACCAGAGGAGACCGGGTATTATATCTCATGCAGTAACCAGAGGAGACGGGGTATTATATCTCATGCAGTAACCAGAGGAGACCGGGTATTATATCTCATGCAGTAACCAGAGGAGACCGGGTATTATATCTCATGCAGTAACCAGAGGAGACAGGGTATTATATCTCATGCAGTAACCAGAGGAGACCGGGTATTATATCTCATGCAATAACCAGAGGAGACAGGGTATTATATCTCATGCAGTAACCAGAGGAGACAGGGTATTATATCTCATGCAGTAACCAGAGGAGACGGGGTATTATATCTCATGCAATAACCAGAGGAGACCGGGTATTATATCTCATGCAATAACCAGAGGAGACAGGGTATTATATCTCATGCAGTAACCAGAGGAGACAGGGTATTATATCTCATGCAGTAACCAGAGGAGACCGGGTATTATATCTCATGCAGTAACCAGAGGAGACAGGGTATTATATCTCATGCAATAACCAGAGGAGACGGGGTATTATATCTCATGCAATAACCAGAGGAGACAGGGTATTATATCTCATGCAATAACCAGAGGAGACAGGGTATTATATCTCATGCAATAACCAGAGGAGACGGGGTATTATATCTCATGCAATAACCAGAGGAGACCGGGTATTATATCTCATGCAGTAACCAGAGGAGACCGGGTATTATATCTCATGCAATAACCAGAGGAGACAGGGTATTATATCTCATGCAATAACCAGAGGAGACCGGGTATTATATCTCATGCAGTAACCAGAGGAGACCGGGTATTATATCTCATGCAATAACCAGAGGAGACAGGGTATTATATCTCATGCAGTAACCAGAGGAGACAGGGTATTATATCTCATGCAATAACCAGAGGAGACGGGGTATTATATCTCATGCAATAACCAGAGGAGACAGGGTATTATATCTCATGCAATACCAGAGGAGACAGGGTATTATATCTCATGCAGTAACCAGAGGAGACAGGGTATTATATCTCATGCAATAACCAGAGGAGACGGGGTATTATATCTCATGCAATAACCAGAGGAGACAGGGTATTATATCTCATGCAATAACCAGAGGAGACAGGGTATTATATCTCATGCAGTAACCAGAGGAGACAGGGTATTATATCTCATGCAGTAACCAGAGGAGACAGGGTATTATATCTCATGCAATAACCAGAGGAGACGGGGTATTATATCTCATGCAATAACCAGAGGAGACAGGGTATTATATCTCATGCAGTAACCAGAGGAGACAGGGTATTATATCTCATGCAATAACCAGAGGAGACGGGGTATTATATCTCATGCAATAACCGGAGGAGACGGGGTATTATATCTCATGCAATAACCAGAGGAGACCGGGTATTATATCTCATGCAATAACCAGAGGAGACCGGGTATTATATCTCATGCAATAACCAGAGGAGACCGGGTATTATATCTCATGCAGTAACCAGAGGAGACCGGGTATTATATCTCATGCAATAACCAGAGGAGACAGGGTATTATATCTCATGCAGTAACCAGAGGAGACAGGGTATTATATCTCATGCAATAACCAGAGGAGACAGGGTATTATATCTCATGCAGTAACCAGAGGAGACAGGGTATTATATCTCATGCAATAACCAGAGGAGACGGGGTATTATATCTCATGCAATAACCAGAGGAGACGGGGTATTATATCTCATGCAATAACCAGAGGAGACCGGGTATTATATCTCATGCAATAACCAGAGGAGACCGGGTATTATATCTCATGCAGTAACCAGAGGAGACCGGGTATTATATCTCATGCAATAACCAGAGGAGACAGGGTATTATATCTCATGCAGTAACCAGAGGAGACAGGGTATTATATCTCATGCAATAACCAGAGGAGACAGGGTATTATATCTCATGCAGTAACCAGAGGAGACAGGGTATTATATATCATGCAATAACCAGAGGAGACGGGGTATTATATCTCATGCAATAACCAGAGGAGACAGGGTATTATATCTCATGCAATAACCAGAGGAGACCGGGTATTATATCTCATGCAATAACCAGAGGAGACCGGGTATTATATCTCATGCAGTAACCAGAGGAGACCGGGTATTATATCTCATGCAGTAACCAGAGGAGACAGGGTATTATATCTCATGCAATAACCAGAGGAGACGGGGTATTATATCTCATGCAATAACCAGAGGAGACAGGGTATTATATCTCATGCAATAACCAGAGGAGACAGGGTATTATATCTCATGCAATAACCAGAGGAGACCGGGTATTATATCTCATGCAGTAACCAGAGGAGACCGGGTATTATATCTCATGCAGTAACCAGAGGAGACCGGGTATTATATCTCATGCAGTAACCAGAGGAGACCGGGTATTATATCTCATGCAATAACCAGAGGAGACAGGGTATTATATCTCATGCAATAACCAGAGGAGACGGGGTATTATATCTCATGCAATAACCAGAGGAGACCGGGTATTATATCTCATGCAGTAACCAGAGGAGACCGGGTATTATATCTCATGCAGTAACCAGAGGAGACGGGGTATTATATCTCATGCAATAACCAGAGGAGACGGGGTATTATATCTCATGCAATAACCAGAGGAGACCGGGTATTATATCTCATGCAGTAACCAGAGGAGACAGGGTATTATATCTCATGCAATAACCAGAGGAGACCGGGTATTATATCTCATGCAGTAACCAGAGGAGACCGGGTATTATATCTCATGCAATAACCAGAGGAGACCGGGTATTATATCTCATGCAGTAACCAGAGGAGACCGGGTATTATATCTCATGCAGTAACCAGAGGAGACCGGGTATTATATCTCATGCAGTAACCAGAGGAGACCGGGTATTATATCTCATGCAGTAACCAGAGGAGACCAGGTATTATATCTCATGCAATAACCAGAGGAGACCGGGTATTATATCTCATGCAGTAACCAGAGGAGACCGAGTATTATATCTCATGCAGTAACCAGAGGAGACAGGGTATTATATCTCATGCAGTAACCAGAGGAGACAGGGTATTATATCTCATGCAATAACCAGAGGAGACGGGGTATTATATCTCATGCAATAACCAGAGGAGACGGGGTATTATATCTCATGCAGTAACCAGAGGAGACAGGGTATTATATCTCATGCAATAACCAGAGGAGACGGGGTATTATATCTCATGCAATAACCAGAGGAGACCGGGTATTATATCTCATGCAGTAACCAGAGGAGACAGGGTATTATATCTCATGCAATAACCAGAGGAGACAGGGTATTATATCTCATGCAGTAACCAGAGGAGACAGGGTATTATATCTCATGCAATAACCAGAGGAGACCAGGTATTATATCTCATGCAATAACCAGAGGAGACAGGGTATTATATCTCATGCAGTAACCAGAGGAGACAGGGTATTATATCTCATGCAGTAACCAGAGGAGACCGGGTATTATATCTCATGCAATAACCAGAGGAGACAGGGTATTATATATCATGCAATAACCAGAGGAGACCGGGTATTATATCTCATGCAATAACCAGAGGAGACAGGGTATTATATCTCATGCAATAACCAGAGGAGACCGGGTATTATATCTCATGCAATAACCAGAGGAGACCGGGTATTATATCTCATGCAGTAACCAGAGGAGACGGGGTATTATATCTCATGCAATAACCAGAGGAGACCGGGTATTATATCTCATGCAATAACCAGAGGAGACAGGGTATTATATCTCATGCAATAACCAGAGGAGACAGGGTATTATATCTCATGCAGTAACCAGAGGAGACAGGGTATTATATCTCATGCAATAACCAGAGGAGACAGGGTATTATATCTCATGCAGTAACCAGAGGAGACAGGGTATTATATCTCATGCAATAACCAGAGGAGACCGGGTATTATATCTCATGCAGTAACCAGAGGAGACCGGGTATTATATCTCATGCAGTAACCAGGGGAGACCGGGTATTATATCTCATGCAATAACCAGAGGAGACGGGGTATTATATCTCATGCAATAACCAGAGGAGACAGGGTATTATATCTCATGCAATAACCAGAGGAGACGGGGTATTATATCTCATGCAGTAACCAGAGGAGACAGGGTATTATATCTCATGCAATAACCAGAGGAGACCGGGTATTATATCTCATGCAGTAACCAGAGGAGACAGGGTATTATATCTCATGCAATAACCAGAGGAGACAGGGTATTATATCTCATACAGTAACCAGAGGAGACAGGGTATTATATCTCATGTAATAACCAGAGGAGACAGGGTATTATATCTCATGCAATAACCAGAGGAGACAGGGTATTATATCTCATGCAGTAACCAGAGGAGACAGGGTATTATATCTCATGCAGTAACCAGAGGAGACAGGGTATTATATCTCATGCAATAACCAGAGGAGACAGGGTATTATATCTCATGCAGTAACCAGAGGAGACAGGGTATTATATCTCATGTAATAACCAGAGGAGACCGGGTATTATATCTCATGCAATAACCAGAGGAGACAGGGTATTATATCTCATGCAGTAACCAGAGGAGACAGGGTATTATATCTCATGCAATAACCAGAGGAGACAGGGTATTATATCTCATGCAGTAACCAGAGGAGACAGGGTATTATATCTCATGCAATAACCAGAGGAGACAGGGTATTATATCTCATGCAGTAACCAGAGGAGACAGGGTATTATATCTCATGTAATAACCAGAGGAGACCGGGTATTATATCTCATGCAATAACCAGAGGAGACCGGGTATTATATCTCATGCAGTAACCAGAGGAGACCGGGTATTATATCTCATGCAGTAACCAGAGGAGACAGGGTATTATATCTCATGTAATAATCGGAGGGAAGAGGGTCTTTTATCTCATATAATAACAGGAGGGGAGAGGGTCTCATGTCTCATGTAATAACAGGAGGGGAGAGGGTCTCATGTCTTACATTTATCACAACTTTCCGTACCTGCCTTAGGGTATCAGACACAATCAATCACTTATACTCACCATGGATACACAGACAAATCCTGCACCGGGCACTGTGGAGTCAAAACAAGCTCTGTTATATGCAGTGACCTCTATCTGTTATCAGTGTTATACAGAGAGCTAAGCTATATGCAATGAGAGCTGTTTTATATACACTTCACTTTTGCGTGTTTACCCAGATCCCCTGTTACCCCACAAGGTAACCCTCTCACTGCGGGTGCACTTACACACAGAAAAGGCTTCACATGGCTGCTGGGGAAGAAGCCAATGTCATTCCTGCACGTGTTTCTACCCTGACAGAAGAAGAGACATTCATATTTTAATATATCAACTGTAATACAGTGTAGCAAAGACATGACCTCATTAATACAAATTGTATCACGGACAGGGTCACGTCAACACACGGTGTAACGCAGACAGGGTCACGTCAATACACGGTGTAACGCAGACAGGGTCACGTCAGTACAGTGTAACGCAGACAGGGTCACGTCAATACACGGTGTAACGCAGACAGGGTCACGTCAGCACACGGTGTAACGCAGACAGGGTCACGTCAATACAGTGTAACGCAGACAGGGTCACGTCAATACAGTGTAACGCAGACAGGGTCACGTCAATACAGTGTAACGCAGACAGGGTCACGTCAGTACAGTGTAACGCAGACAGGGTCACGTCAATACACGGTGTAACGCAGACAGGGTCACGTCAGTACAGTGTAACGCAGACAGGGTCACGTCAGTACACAGTGTAACGCAGACAGGGTCACGTCAATACACGGTGTAACGCAGACAGGGTCACGTCAGCACACGGTGTAACGCAGACAGGGTCACGTCAATACACGGTGTAACGCAGACAGGGTCACGTCAGCACACGGTGTAACGCAGACAGGGTCACGTCAATACAGTGTAACGCAGACAGGGTCACGTCAATACACGGTGTAACGCAGACAGGGTCACGTCAGTACAGTGTAACGCAGACAGGGTCACGTCAATACACGGTGTAACGCAGACAGGGTCACGTCAGTACACGGTGTAACGCAGACAGGGTCACGTCAGTACAGTGTAACGCAGACAGGGTCACGTCAATACACGGTGTAACGCAGACAGGGTCACGTCAATACAGTGTAACGCAGACAGGGTCACGTCAGTACACGGTGTAACGCAGACAGGGTCACGTCAATACACGGTGTAACGCAGACAGGGTCACGTCAATACAGTGTAACGCAGACAGGGTCACGTCAATACACGGTGTAACGCAGACAGGGTCACGTCAATACAGTGTAACGCAGACAGGGTCACGTCAGTACACGGTGTAACGCAGACAGGGTCACGTCAATACACGTGTAACGCAGACAGGGTCACATCAATACACGTGTAACGCAGACAGGGTCACGTCAATACACGTGTAACGCAGACAGGGTCACGTCAATACATGGTGTAACGCAGACAGGGTCACGTCAATACACGTGTAACGCAGACAGGGTCACGTCAATACACGGTGTAACGCAGACAGGGTCACGTCAATACACGGTGTAACGCAGACAGGGTCACGTCAATACAGTGTAATGCAGACAGGGTCACGTCAATACACGGTGTAACGCAGACAGGGTCACGTCAATACATGGTGTAACGCAGACAGGGTCACGTCAATACACGTGTAACGCAGACAGGGTCACGTCAATACACGTGTAACGCAGACAGGGTCACGTCAATACACGGTGTAACGCAGACAGGGTCACGTCAATACACGTGTAACGCAGACAGGGTCACGTCAATACACGTGTAACGCAGACAGGGTCATGTCAATACAGTGTAACGCAGACAGGGTCACGTCAGTACACGGTGTAACGCAGACAGGGTCACGTCAATACACGGTGTAACGCAGACAGGGTCACGTCAATACACGGTGTAACGCAGACAGGGTCACGTCAATACACGTGTAACGCAGACAGGGTCACGTCAATACACGTGTAACGCAGACAGGGTCACGTCAATACACGTGTAACGCAGACATGGTCACGTCAATACACGTGTAACGCAGACAGGGTCACGTCAATACACGTGTAACGCAGACAGGGTCACGTCAATACACGGTGTAACGCAGACAGGGTCACGTCAATACACGTGTAACGCAGACAGGGTCACGTCAATACAGTGTAACGCAGACAGGGTCACGTCAATACATGGTGTAACGCAGACAGGGTCACGTCAATACACGTGTAACGCAGACAGGGTCACAGCAATACACGGTGTAACGCAGACAGGGTCACGTCAATACACGGTGTAACGCAGACAGGGTCACAGCAATACACGGTGTAACGCAGACAGGGTCACGTCAATACACGGTGTAACGCAGACAGGGTCACGTCAATACAGTGTAACGCAGACAGGGTCACGTCAATACACGTGTAACGCAGACAGGGTCACAGCAATACACGGTGTAACGCAGACAGGGTCACGTCAGTACACGGTGTAACGCAGACAGGGTCACGTCAATACACGGTGTAACGCAGACAGGGTCACGTCAATACACGGTGTAACGCAGACAGGGTCACGTCAATACACGTGTAACGCAGACAGGGTCACGTCAATACACGTGTAACGCAGACAGGGTCACGTCAATACACGGTGTAACGCAGACAGGGTCACGTCAATACAGTGTAACGCAGACAGGGTCACGTCAATACACGGTGTAACGCAGACAGGGTCACGTCAATACACGGTGTAACGCAGACAGGGTCACGTCAATACACGGTGTAACGCAGACAGGGTCACGTCAATACACGTGTAACGCAGACAGGGTCACGTCAATACACGTGTAACGCAGACAGGGTCACGTCAATACACGTGTAACGCAGACAGGGTCACGTCAATACAGTGTAACGCAGACAGGGTCACGTCAATACAGTGTAACGCAGACAGGGTCACGTCAATACACGGTGTAACGCAGACAGGGTCACGTCAATACACGGTGTAATGCAGACAAGGTCACAGCAATACACAGTGTAACGCAGACAAGGTCACGTCAATACACGTGTAACGCAGACAGGGTCACGTCAATACACAGTGTAACGCAGACAGGGTCACGTCAATACAGTGTAACGCAGACAGGGTCACGTCAATACAGTGTAACGCAGACAGGGTCACGTCAATACAGTGTAACGCAGACAGGGTCACGTCAATACAGTGTAACGCAGACAGGGTCACGTCAATACACGTGTAACGCAGACAGGGTCACGTCAATACAGTGTAACGCAGACAGGGTCACGTCAGTACACGGTGTAACGCAGACAGGGTCACGTCAATACACGGTGTAACGCAGACAAGGTCACAGCAATACACAGTGTAACGCAGACAAGGTCACGTCAATACACGTGTAACGCAGACAGGGTCACGTCAATACACGGTGTAACGCAGACAGGGTCACGTCAATACAGTGTAACGCAGACAGGGTCACGTCAATACACGGTGTAACGCAGACAGGGTCACGTCAGTACACGGTGTAACGCAGACAGGGTCACGTCAATACAGTGTAATGCAGACAGGGTCACGTCAATACAGTGTAACGCAGACAGGGTCACGTCAATACTGTGTAACGCAGACAGGGTCACGTCAATACAGTGTAACGCAGACAGGGTCACGTCAATACTGTGTAACGCAGACAGGGTCACGTCAATACTGTGTAACGCAGACAGGGTCACGTCAATACAGTGTAACGCAGACAGGGTCACGTCAATACAGTGTAACGCAGACAGGGTCACGTCAATACAGTGTAACGCAGACAGGGTCACGTCAATACAGTGTAACGCAGACAGGGTCACGTCAATACACGTGTAACGCAGACAGGGTCACGTCAATACAGTGTAACGCAGACAGGGTCACGTCAATACAGTGTAACGCAGACAGGGTCACGTCAATACAGTGTAACGCAGACAGGGTCACGTCAATACAGTGTAACGCAGACAGGGTCACGTCAATACACGGTGTAACGCAGACAGGGTCACGTCAATACACGGTGTAACGCAGACAGGGTCACGTCAATACACGGTGTAACGCAGACAGGGTCACGTCAATACAGTGTAACGCAGACAGGGTCACGTCAATACACGGTGTAACGCAGACAGGGTCACGTCAATACACGTGTAACGCAGACAGGGTCACGTCAATACACGGTGTAACGCAGACAGGGTCACGTCAATACAGTGTAACGCAGACAGGGTCACGTCAATACAGTGTAACGCAGACAGGGTCACGTCAATACACGGTGTAACGCAGACAGGGTCACGTCAATACAGTGTAACGCAGACAGGGTCACGTCAATACAGTGTAACGCAGACAGGGTCACGTCAATACAGTGTAACGCAGACAGGGTCACGTCAATACAGTAACGCAGACAGGGTCACGTCAATACAGTGTAACGCAGACAGGGTCACGTCAATACACGGTGTAACGCAGACAGGGTCACGTCAATACACGGTGTAACGCAGACAGGGTCACGTCAATACAGTGTAACGCAGACAGGGTCACGTCAATACACGGTGTAACGCAGACAGGGTCACGTCAATACACGGTGTAACGCAGACAGGGTCACGTCAATACAGTGTAACGCAGACAGGGTCACGTCAATACACGTGTAACGCAGACAGGGTCACGTCAATACACGTGTAACGCAGACAGGGTCACGTCAATACACGTGTAACGCAGACAGGGTCACGTCACTACAGTGTAACGCAGACAGGGTCACGTCAATACACGTGTAACGCAGACAGGGTCACGTCAATACACGTGTAACGCAGACAGGGTCACGTCAATACACGATGTAACGCAGACAGGGTCACGTCAGTACACGGTGTAACGCAGACAGGGTCACGTCAATACACGGTGTAACGCAGACAGGGTCACGTCAGTACACGGTGTAACGCAGACAGGGTCACGTCAATACAGTGTAACGCAGACAGGGTCACGTCAATACACGATGTAACGCAGACAGGGTCACGTCAGTACACGGTGTAACGCAGACAGGGTCACGTCAATACAGTGTAACGCAGACAGGGTCACAGCAATACACGGTGTAATGCAGACAGGGTCACGTCAATACAGTGTAATGCAGACAGGGTCACGTCAGTACACGGTGTAACGCAGACAGGGTCACGTCAGTACACGGTGTAACGCAGACAGGGTCACGTCAATACACGGTGTAACGCAGACAGGGTCACGTCAATACACGGTGTAACGCAGACAGGGTCACGTCAATACACGGTGTAACGCAGACAGGGTCACGTCAATACAGTGTAACGCAGACAGGGTCACGTCAGTACACGGTGTAACGCAGACAGGGTCACGTCAATACACGGTGTAACGCAGACAGGGTCACGTCAATACAGTGTAACGCAGACAGGGTCACGTCAATACACGGTGTAACGCAGACAGGGTCACGTCAATACAGTGTAACGCAGACAGGGTCACGTCAATACAGTGTAACGCAGACAGGGTCACGTCAATACACGGTGTAACGCAGACAGGGTCACGTCAACACACGGTGTAACGCAGACAGGGTCACGTCAATACAGTGTAACGCAGACAGGGTCACGTCAGTACAGTGTAACGCAGACAGGGTCACGTCAATACACGGTGTAACGCAGACAGGGTCACGTCAATACACGGTGTAACGCAGACAGGGTCACGTCAGTACACGGTGTAACGCAGACAGGGTCACGTCAGTACACGGTGTAACGCAGACAGGGTCACGTCAATACACGGTGTAACGCAGACAGGGTCACGTCAGTACACGGTGTAACGCAGACAGGGTCACGTCAATACACGGTGTAACGCAGACAGGGTCACGTCAATACACGGTGTAACGCAGACAGGGTCACGTCAGTACACGGTGTAACGCAGACGGGGTCACGTCAGTACACGGTGTAACGCAGACAGGGTCACGTCAATACAGTGTAACGCAGACAGGGTCACGTCAGTACACGGTGTAACGCAGACAGGGTCACGTCAGTACACGGTGTAACGCAGACAGGGTCACGTCAGTACACGGTGTAACGCAGACAGGGTCACGTCAATACAGTTTAACGCAGACAGGGTCACGTCAATACAGTGTAACGCAGACAGGGTCACGTCAATACAGTGTAACGCAGACAGGGTTACGTCAATACAGTGTAAGGCAGACAGGGTCACGTCAATACAGTGTAATGCAGACAGGGTCACGTCAATACAGTGTAACGCAGACAGGGTCACGTCAATACACGGTGTAACGCAGACAGGGTCACGTCAATACAGTGTAACGCAGACAGGGTCACGTCAATACACGGTGTAACGCAGACAGGGTCACGTCAATACACGGTGTAACGCAGACAGGGTCACGTCAATACAGTGTAATGCAGACAGGGTCACGTCAATACAGTGTAACGCAGACAGGGTCACGTCAATACACGGTGTAACGCAGACAGGGTCACGTCAATACACGGTGTAACGCAGACAGGGTCACGTCAATACACGTGTAACGCAGACAGGGTCACGTCAATACAGTGTAACGCAGACAGGGTCACGTCAATACAGTGTAATGCAGACAGGGTCACGTCAATACAGTGAAACGCAGACAGGGTCACGTCAATACACGGTGTAACACAGACAGGGTCACGTCAGTACACGGTGTAACGCAGACAGGGTCACGTCAATACAGTGTAACGCAGACAGGGTCACGTCAATACAGTGTAATGCAGACAGGGTCACGTCAATACAGTGTAACGCAGACAGGGTCACGTCAATACACGGTGTAACGCAGACAGGGTCACGTCAGTACAGTGTAACGCAGACAGGGTCACGTCAATACAGTGTAATGCAGACAGGGTCACGTCAATACAGTGTAACTCAGACAGGGTCACGTCAATACAGTGTAACGCAGACAGGGTCACGTCAGTACAGTGTAACGCAGACAGGGTCACGTCAATACAGTGTAACGAAGACAGGGTCACGTCAATACAGTGTAACGCAGACAGGGTCACGTCAATACAGTGTAACGCAGACAGGGTCACAGCAATACACGGTGTAACACAGACAGGGTCACGTCAATACAGTGTAACGCAGACAGGGTCTCGTCAATACAGTGTAACGCAGACAGGGTCACAGCAATACACGGTGTAACGCAGACAGGGTCACGTCAATACAGTGTAACGCAGACAGGGTCACGTCAATACACGGTGTAACGCAGACAGGGTCACGTCAATACACGGTGTAACGCAGACAGGGTCACGTCAATACACGGTGTAACGCAGACAGGGTCACGTCAGTACACGGTGTAACGCAGACAGGGTCACGTCAATACAGTGTAACGCAGACAGGGTCACGTCAATACAGTGTAATGCAGACAGGGTCACGTCAATACAGTGTAACGCAGACAGGGTCACGTCAATACAGTGTAACGCAGACAGGGTCACGTCAATACATGGTGTAACGCAGACAGGGTCACGTCAATACACGGTGTAACGCAGACAGGGTCACGTCAATACAGTGTAACGCAGACAGGGTCACGTCAATACAGTGTAACGCAGACAGGGTCACGTCAATACAGTGTAACGCAGACAGGGTCACGTCAATACAGTGTAACGCAGACAGGGTCACGTCAATACACGGTGTAACGCAGACAGGGTCACGTCAATACAGTGTAACGCAGACAGGGTCACGTCAATACACGGTGTAACGCAGACAGGGTCACGTCAATACACGGTGTAACGCAGACAGGGTCACGTCAATACACGGTGTAACGCAGACAGGGTCACGTCAATACACGGTGTAACGCAGACAGGGTCACGTCAATACAGTGTAACGCAGACAGGGTCACGTCAATACACGGTGTAACGCAGACAGGGTCACGTCAATACACGGTGTAACGCAGACAGGGTCACGTCAATACAGTGTAACGCAGACAGGGTCACGTCAATACAGTGTAACGCAGACAGGGTCACGTCAATACAGTGTAACGCAGACAGGGTCACGTCAATACATGGTGTAACGCAGACAGGGTCACGTCAATACACGGTGTAACGCAGACAGGGTCACGTCAATACAGTGTAACGCAGACAGGGTCACGTCAATACAGTGTAACGCAGACAGGGTCACGTCAATACAGTGTAACGCAGACAGGGTCACGTCAATACAGTGTAACGCAGACAGGGTCACGTCAATACACGGTGTAACGCAGACAGGGTCACGTCAATACAGTGTAACGCAGACAGGGTCACGTCAATACACGGTGTAACGCAGACAGGGTCACGTCAATACACGGTGTAACGCAGACAGGGTCACGTCAATACACGGTGTAACGCAGACAGGGTCACGTCAATACACGGTGTAACGCAGACAGGGTCACGTCAATACACGGTGTAACGCAGACGGGGTCACGTCAATACACGGTGTAACGCAGACAGGGTCACGTCAATACAGTGTAACGCAGACAGGGTCACGTCAATACAGTGTAACGCAGACAGGGTCACGTCAATACACGGTGTAACGCAGACAGGGTCACGTCAATACACGG
Source organism: Ascaphus truei (assembly GCF_040206685.1). Taxonomy (NCBI): domain Eukaryota; kingdom Metazoa; phylum Chordata; class Amphibia; order Anura; family Ascaphidae; genus Ascaphus; species Ascaphus truei. The sequence goes on along the minus strand of NC_134488.1, from coordinate 60,875,350 downwards.
TGTAACGCAGACAGGGTCACGTCAATACAGTGTAACGCAGACAGGGTCACGTCAATACAGTGTAACGCAGACAGGGTCACGTCAATACAGTGTTACGCAGACAGGGTCACGTCAATACACGGTGTAACGCAGACAGGGTCACGTCAATACACGGTGTAACGCAGACAGGGTCACGTCAATACACGGTGTAACGCAGACAGGGTCACGTCAATACACGGTGTAACGCAGACAGGGTCACGTCAATACAGTGTAACGCAGACAGGGTCACGTCAATAGACGGTGTAACGCAGACAGGGTCACGTCAATACACGTGTAACGCAGACAGGGTCACGTCAATACACGGTGTAACGCAGACAGGGTCACGTCAATACACGGTGTAACGCAGACAGGGTCACGTCAATACAGTGTAACGCAGACAGGGTCACGTCAATACACGGTGTAACGCAGACAGGGTCACGTCAATACAGTGTAACGCAGACAGGGTCACGTCAGTACAGTGTAACGCAGACAGGGTCACGTCAATACACGGTGTAACGCAGACAGGGTCACGTCAATACACGGTGTAACGCAGACAGGGTCACGTCAATACACGGTGTAACACAGACAGGGTCACGTCAATACACGGTGTAACGCAGACAGGGTCACGTCAATACAGTGTAACGCAGACAGGGTCACGTCAATACAGTGTAACGCAGACAGGGTCACGTCAATACACGGTGTAACGCAGACAGGGTCACGTCAATACACGGTGTAACGCAGACAGGATCACGTCAGTACACGGTGTAACGCAGACAGGGTCACGTCAATACACGTGTAACGCAGACAGGGTCACGTCAATACACGGTGTAACGCAGACAGGGTCACGTCAATACAGTGTAACGCAGACAGGGTCACGTCAATACAGTGTAACGCAGACAGGGTCACAGCAATACACGGTGTAACACAGACAGGGTCACGTCAATACAGTGTAACGCAGACAGGGTCACGTCAATACAGTGTAACACAGACAGGGTCACGTCAATACACGGTGTAACGCAGACAGGGTCACGTCAATACACGGTGTAACGCAGACAGGGTCACGTCAATACACGGTGTAACGCAGACAGGGTCACGTCAGTACACGGTGTAACGCAGACAGGGTCACGTCAATACAGTGTAACACAGACAGGGTCACATCAATACACGGTGTAACGCAGACAGGGTCACGTCAATACACGGTGTAACGCAGACAGGGTCACGTCAATACACGGTGTAACGCAGACAGGGTCACGTCAGTACACGGTGTAACGCAGACAGGGTCACGTCAATACAGTGTAACGCAGACAGGGTCACGTCAATACAGTGTAATGCAGACAGGGTCACGTCAATACAGTGTAACGCAGACAGGGTCACGTCAATACAGTGTAACGCAGACAGGTTCACGTCAATACACGGTGTAACGCAGACAGGGTCATGTCAATACAGTGTAACGCAGACAGGGTCACGTCAATACAGTGTAACGCAGACAGGGTCACGTCAATACAGTGTAACGCAGACAGGGTCACGTCAATACAGTGTAACGCAGACAGGGTCACGTCAATACACGGTGTAACGCAGACAGGGTCACGTCAATACAGTGTAACGCAGACAGGGTCACGTCAATACACGGTGTAACGCAGACAGGGTCACGTCAATACACGGTGTAACGCAGACAGGGTCACGTCAATACACGGTGTAACGCAGACAGGGTCACGTCAATACACGGTGTAACGCAGACAGGGTCACGTCAATACACGGTGTAACGCAGACAGGGTCACGTCAATACAGTGTAACGCAGACAGGGTCACGTCAATACAGTGTAACGCAGACAGGGTCACGTCAATACACGGTGTAACGCAGACAGGGTCACGTCAATACAGTGTAACGCAGACAGGGTCACGTCAATACACGGTGTAACGCAGACAGGGTCACGTCAATACACGGTGTAACGCAGACAGGGTCACGTCAATACACGGTGTAACGCAGACAGGGTCACGTCAATACACGGTGTAACGCAGACAGGGTCACGTCAATACAGTGTAACGCAGACAGGGTCACGTCAATACACGGTGTAACGCAGACAGGGTCACGTCAATACACGTGTAACGCAGACAGGGTCACGTCAATACACGGTGTAACGCAGACAGGGTCACGTCAATACACGGTGTAACGCAGACAGGGTCACGTCAATACAGTGTAACGCAGACAGGGTCACGTCAATACACGGTGTAACGCAGACAGGGTCACGTCAATACAGTGTAACGCAGACAGGGTCACGTCAGTACAGTGTAACGCAGACAGGGTCACGTCAATACACGGTGTAACGCAGACAGGGTCACGTCAATACACGGTGTAACGCAGACAGGGTCACGTCAATACACGGTGTAACGCAGACAGGGTCACGTCAATACAGTGTAACGCAGACAGGGTCACGTCAATACAGTGAAACGCAGACAGGGTCACATCAATACAGTGTAATGCAGACAGGGTCACGTCAATACACGGTGTAACGCAGACAGGGTCACGTCAGTACACGGTGTAACGCAGACAGGGTCACGTCAGTACACGGTGTAACACAGACAGGGTCACGTCAATACAGTGTAACGCAGACAGGGTCACGTCAATACAGTGTAATGCAGACAGGGTCACGTCAATACAGTGAAACGCAGACAGGGTCACGTCAATACACGGTGTAACGCAGACAGGGTCACGTCAATACACGGTGTAACGCAGACAGGATCACGTCAGTACACGGTGTAACGCAGACAGGGTCACGTCAATACACGTGTAACGCAGACAGGGTCACGTCAATACACTGTGTAACGCAGACAGGGTCACGTCAATACACGGTGTAACGCAGACAGGGTCACGTCAATACAGTGTAACGCAGACAGGGTCACGTCAATACAGTGTAACGCAGACAGGGTCACGTCAATACACGGTGTAACGCAGACAGGGTCACGTCAATACAGTGTAACGCAGACAGGGTCACGTCAGTACAGTGTAACGCAGACAGGGTCACGTCAATACACGGTGTAACGCAGACAGGGTCACGTCAATACACGGTGTAACGCAGACAGGGTCACGTCAATACACGGTGTAACACAGACAGGGTCACGTCAATACAGTGTAACGCAGACAGGGTCACGTCAATACAGTGAAACGCAGACAGGGTCACGTCAATACACGGTGTAACGCAGACAGGGTCACGTCAATACACGGTGTAACGCAGACAGGATCACGTCAGTACACGGTGTAACGCAGACAGGGTCACGTCAATACACGTGTAACGCAGACAGGGTCACGTCAATACACTGTGTAACGCAGACAGGGTCACGTCAATACACGGTGTAACGCAGACAGGGTCACGTCAATACAGTGTAACGCAGACAGGGTCACGTCAATACAGTGTAACGCAGACAGGGTCACGTCAATACAGTGTAACGCAGACAGGGTCACGTCAATACACGTGTAACGCAGACAGGGTCACGTCAATACACGGTGTAACGCAGACAGGGTCACGTCAATACACGGTGTAATGCAGACAGGATCACGTCAGTACACGTGTAACGCAGACAGGGTCACGTCAGTACACGGTGTAACGCAGACAGGGTCACGTCAATACACGGTGTAACGCAGACAGGGTCACGTCAGTACACGGTGTAACGCAGACAGGGTCACGTCAGTACACGGTGTAACGCAGACAGGGTCACGTCAGTACACGGTGTAACGCAGACAGGGTCACGTCAGTACACGGTGTAACGCAGACAGGGTCACGTCAGTACACGGTGTAACGCAGACAGGGTCACGTCAGTACACGGTGTAACACAGACAGGGTCACGTCAATACAGTGTAACGCAGACAGGGTCACGTCAATACAGTGTAATGCAGACAGGGTCACGTCAATACAGTGAAACGCAGACAGGGTCACGTCAATACACGGTGTAACGCAGACAGGGTCACGTCAATACACGGTGTAACGCAGACAGGATCACGTCAGTACACGGTGTAACGCAGACAGGGTCACGTCAATACACGTGTAACGCAGACAGGGTCACGTCAATACACTGTGTAACGCAGACAGGGTCACGTCAATACACGGTGTAACGCAGACAGGGTCACGTCAATACATGGTGTAACGCAGACAGGGTCACGTCAATACACGGTGTAACGCAGACAGGGTCACGTCAATACAGTGTAACGCAGACAGGGTCACGTCAATACAGTGTAACGCAGACAGGGTCACGTCAATACAGTGTAACGCAGACAGGGTCACGTCAATACACGTGTAACGCAGACAGGGTCACGTCAATACACGGTGTAACGCAGACAGGGTCACGTCAATACACGGTGTAACGCAGACAGGATCACGTCAGTACACGTGTAACGCAGACAGGGTCACGTCAGTACACGGTGTAACGCAGACAGGGTCACGTCAATACACGGTGTAACGCAGACAGGGTCACGTCAGTACACGGTGTAACGCAGACAGGGTCACGTCAGTACACGGTGTAACGCAGACAGGGTCACGTCAGTACACGGTGTAACGCAGACAGGGTCACGTCAATACAGTGTAACGCAGACAGGGTCACGTCAGTACACGGTGTAACGCAGACAGGGTCACGTCAGTACACGGTGTAACGCAGACAGGGTCACGTCAGTACACGGTGTAACGCAGACAGGGTCACGTCAGTACACGGTGTAACGCAGACAGGGTCACGTCAGTACACGGTGTAACGCAGACAGGGTCACGTCAGTACAGTTTAACGCAGACAGGGTCACGTCAATACAGTGTAACGCAGACAGGGTCACGTCAATACAGTGTAACGCAGACAGGGTCACGTCAATACAGTGTAATGCAGACAGGGTCACGTCAATACAGTGTAACGCAGACAGGGTCACGTCAATACAGTGTAACGCAGACAGGGTCACGTCAATACACGGTGTAACGCAGACAGGGTCACGTCAATACAGTGTAACGCAGACAGGGTCACGTCAATACACGGTGTAACGCAGACAGGGTCACGTCAATACACGGTGTAACGCAGACAGGGTCACGTCAATACAGTGTAATGCAGACAGGGTCACGTCAATACACGGTGTAACGCAGACAGGGTCACGTCAATACACGGTGTAACGCAGACAGGGTCACGTCAATACACGTGTAACGCAGACAGGGTCACGTCAATACAGTGTAACGCAGACAGGGTCACGTCAATACAGTGTAACGCAGACAGGGTCACGTCAATACAGTGTAACGCAGACAGGGTCACGTCAATACAGTGTAACGCAGACAGGGTCACGTCAATACACGGTGTAACGCAGACAGGGTCACGTCAATACAGTGTAACGCAGACAGGGTCACGTCAATACAGTGTAACGCAGACAGGGTCACGTCAGTACACGATGTAACGCAGACAGGGTCACGTCAGTACACGGTGTAACGCAGACAGGGTCACGTCAGTACACGGTGTAACGCAGACAGGGTCACGTCAATACAGTTTAACGCAGACAGGGTCACGTCAATACAGTGTAACGCAGACAGGGTCACGTCAATACAGTGTAACGCAGACAGGGTCACGTCAATACAGTGTAATGCAGACAGGGTCACGTCAATACACGGTGTAACGCAGACAGGGTCACGTCAATACAGTGTAATGCAGACAGGGTCACGTCAATACAGTGTAATGCAGACAGGGTCACGTCAATACAGTGTAACGCAGACAGGGTCACGTCAATACACGGTGTAACGCAGACAGGGTCACGTCAATACACGGTGTAACGCAGACAGGGTCACGTCAATACAGTGTAACGCAGACAGGGTCACGTCAATACAGTGTAACGCAGACAGGGTCACGTCAATACACGGTGTAACGCAGACAGGGTCACGTCAATACACGGTGTAACGCAGACAGGGTCACGTCAATACACGGTGTAATGCAGACAGGGTCACGTCAATACAGTGTAATGCAGACAGGGTCACGTCAATACACGGTGTAACGCAGACAGGGTCACGTCAATACAGTGTAACGCAGACAGGGTCACGTCAATACAGTGTAATGCAGACAGGGTCACGTCAATACAGTGTAACGCAGACAGGGTCACGTCAATACACGGTGTAACGCAGACAGGGTCACGTCAATACACGGTGTAACGCAGACAGGGTCACGTCAATACAGTGTAACGCAGACAGGGTCACGTCAATACAGTGTAACGCAGACAGGGTCACGTCAATACACGGTGTAACGCAGACAGGGTCACGTCAATACACGGTGTAACGCAGACAGGGTCACGTCAATACAGTGTAATGCAGACAGGGTCACGTCAATACAGTGTAATGCAGACAGGGTCACGTCAATACACGGTGTAACGCAGACAGGGTCACGTCAATACACGGTGTAACGCAGACAGGGTCACGTCAATACACGTGTAACGCAGACAGGGTCACGTCAATACAGTGTAACGCAGACAGGGTCACGTCAATACAGTGTAATGCAGACAGGGTCACGTCAATACAGTGTAACGCAGACAGGGTCACGTCAATACACGGTGTAACGCAGACAGGGTCACGTCAGTACACGGTGTAACGCAGACAGGGTCACGTCAATACAGTGTAACGCAGACAGGGTCACGTCAATACACGGTGTAACGCAGACAGGGTCACGTCAATACAGTGTAACGCAGACAGGGTCACGTCAGTACAGTGTAACGCAGACAGGGTCACGTCAATACACGGTGTAACGCAGACAGGGTCACGTCAATACACGGTGTAACGCAGACAGGGTCACGTCAATACACGGTGTAACACAGACAGGGTCACGTCAATACAGTGTAACGCAGACAGGGTCACGTCAATACAGTGAAACGCAGACAGGGTCACGTCAATACACGGTGTAACGCAGACAGGGTCACGTCAATACACGGTGTAATGCAGACAGGATCACGTCAGTACACGGTGTAACGCAGACAGGGTCACGTCAATACACGTGTAACGCAGACAGGGTCACGTCAATACAGTGTAACGCAGACAGGGTCACGTCAGTACAGTGTAACGCAGACAGGGTCACGTCAATACAGTGTAACGCAGACAGGGTCACGTCAATACACGTGTAACGCAGACAGGGTCACGTCAATACACGGTGTAACGCAGACAGGGTCACGTCAGTACACGGTGTAACGCAGACAGGGTCACGTCAATACAGTTTAACGCAGACAGGGTCACGTCAATACAGTGTAACGCAGACAGGGTCACGTCAATACAGTGTAACGCAGACAGGGTCACGTCAATACAGTGTAACGCAGACAGGGTCACGTCAATACACGGTGTAACGCAGACAGGGTCACGTCAATACAGTGTAACGCAGACAGGGTCACGTCAATACAGTGTAACGCAGACAGGGTCACGTCAATACACGGTGTAACGCAGACAGGGTCACGTCAATACAGTGTAACGCAGACAGGGTCACGTCAATACAGTGTAACGCAGACAGGGTCACGTCAGTACACGGTGTAACGCAGACAGGGTCACGTCAGTACACGGTGTAACGCAGACAGGGTCACGTCAGTACACGGTGTAACGCAGACAGGGTCACGTCAATACAGTTTAACGCAGACAGGGTCACGTCAATATAGTGTAACGCAGACAGGGTCACGTCAATACAGTGTAACGCAGACAGGGTCACGTCAATACAGTGTAATGCAGACAGGGTCACGTCAATACACGGTGTAACGCAGACAGGGTCACGTCAATACAGTGTAATGCAGACAGGGTCACGTCAATACAGTGTAATGCAGACAGGGTCACGTCAATACAGTGTAACGCAGACAGGGTCACGTCAATACACGGTGTAACGCAGACAGGGTCACGTCAATACACGGTGTAACGCAGACAGGGTCACGTCAATACAGTGTAACGCAGACAGGGTCACGTCAATACAGTGTAACGCAGACAGGGTCACGTCAATACACGGTGTAACGCAGACAGGGTCACGTCAATACACGGTGTAACGCAGACAGGGTCACGTCAATACACGGTGTAATGCAGACAGGGTCACGTCAATACAGTGTAATGCAGACAGGGTCACGTCAATACACGGTGTAACGCAGACAGGGTCACGTCAATACAGTGTAACGCAGACAGGGTCACGTCAATACAGTGTAATGCAGACAGGGTCACGTCAATACAGTGTAACGCAGACAGGGTCACGTCAATACACGGTGTAACGCAGACAGGGTCACGTCAATACACGGTGTAACGCAGACAGGGTCACGTCAATACAGTGTAACGCAGACAGGGTCACGTCAATACAGTGTAACGCAGACAGGGTCACGTCAATACACGGTGTAACGCAGACAGGGTCACGTCAATACACGGTGTAACGCAGACAGGGTCACGTCAATACAGTGTAATGCAGACAGGGTCACGTCAATACAGTGTAATGCAGACAGGGTCACGTCAATACACGGTGTAACGCAGACAGGGTCACGTCAATACACGGTGTAACGCAGACAGGGTCACGTCAATACACGTGTAACGCAGACAGGGTCACGTCAATACAGTGTAACGCAGACAGGGTCACGTCAATACAGTGTAATGCAGACAGGGTCACGTCAATACAGTGTAACGCAGACAGGGTCACGTCAATACACGGTGTAACGCAGACAGGGTCACGTCAGTACACGGTGTAACGCAGACAGGGTCACGTCAATACAGTGTAACGCAGACAGGGTCACGTCAATACACGGTGTAACGCAGACAGGGTCACGTCAATACAGTGTAACGCAGACAGGGTCACGTCAGTACAGTGTAACGCAGACAGGGTCACGTCAATACACGGTGTAACGCAGACAGGGTCACGTCAATACACGGTGTAACGCAGACAGGGTCACGTCAATACACGGTGTAACACAGACAGGGTCACGTCAATACAGTGTAACGCAGACAGGGTCACGTCAATACAGTGAAACGCAGACAGGGTCACGTCAATACACGGTGTAACGCAGACAGGGTCACGTCAATACATGGTGTAATGCAGACAGGATCACGTCAGTACACGGTGTAACGCAGACAGGGTCACGTCAATACACGTGTAACGCAGACAGGGTCACGTCAATACACTGTGTAACGCAGACAGGGTCACGTCAATACACGGTGTAACGCAGACAGGGTCACGTCAATACAGTGTAACGCAGACAGGGTCACGTCAATACAGTGTAACGCAGACAGGGTCACGTCAATACACGTGTAACGCAGACAGGGTCACGTCAATACACGGTGTAACGCAGACAGGGTCACGTCAATACACGGTGTAACGCAGACAGGATCACGTCAGTACACGTGTAACGCAGACAGGGTCACGTCAGTACACGGTGTAACGCAGACAGGGTCACGTCAATACACGGTGTAACGCAGACAGGGTCACGTCAGTACACGGTGTAACGCAGACAGGGTCACGTCAATACAGTGTAACGCAGACAGGGTCACGTCAGTACACGGTGTAACGCAGACAGGGTCACGTCAGTACACGGTGTAACGCAGACAGGGTCACGTCAATACAGTGTAACGCAGACAGGGTCACGTCAGTACACGGTGTAACGCAGACAGGGTCACGTCAGTACACGGTGTAACGCAGACAGGGTCACGTCAGTACACGGTGTAACGCAGACAGGGTCACGTCAGTACACGGTGTAACGCAGACAGGGTCACGTCAGTACACGGTGTAAAGCAGACAGGGTCACGTCAATACAGTGTAACGCAGACAGGGTCACGTCAATACAGTGTAACGCAGACAGGGTCACGTCAGTACACGGTGTAACGCAGACAGGGTCACGTCAGTACACGGTGTAACGCAGACAGGGTCACGTCAGTACACGGTGTAACGCAGACAGGGTCACGTCAGTACACGGTGTAAAGCAGACAGGGTCACGTCAATACAGTGTAACGCAGACAGGGTCACGTCAATACAGTGTAATGCAGACAGGGTCACGTCAATACAGTGTAGCGCAGACAGGGTCACGTCAATACACGGTGTAACGCAGACAGGGTCACGTCAGTACACGGTGTAACGCAGACAGGGTCACGTCAATACAGTGTAATGCAGACAGGGTCACGTCAATACAGTGTAATGCAGACAGGGTCACGTCAATACACGGTGTAACGCAGACAGGGTCACGTCAATACACGGTGTAACGCAGACAGGGTCACGTCAATACACGTGTAACGCAGACAGGGTCACGTCAATACACGTGTAACGCAGACAGGGTCACGTCAATACAGTGTAATGCAGACAGGGTCACGTCAATACAGTGTAACGCAGACAGGGTCACGTCAATACACGGTGTAACGCAGACAGGGTCACGTCAGTACACGGTGTAACGCAGACAGGGTCACGTCAATACAGTGTAACGCAGACAGGGTCACGTCAATACACGGTGTAACGCAGACAGGGTCACGTCAATACAGTGTAACGCAGACAGGGTCACGTCAGTACAGTGTAACGCAGACAGGGTCACGTCAATACACTGTGTAACGCAGACAGGGTCACGTCAATACACGGTGTAACGCAGACAGGGTCACGTCAATACAGTGTAACGCAGACAGGGTCACGTCAATACAGTGTAACGCAGACAGGGTCACGTCAATACAGTGTAACGCAGACAGGGTCACGTCAATACACGTGTAACGCAGACAGGGTCACGTCAATACACGGTGTAACGCAGACAGGGTCACGTCAGTACAGTGTAACGCAGACAGGGTCACGTCAGTACAGTGTAACGCAGACAGGGTCACGTCAATACAGTGTAACGCAGACAGGGTCACGTCAATACAGTGTAACGCAGACAGGGTCACGTCAATACACGTGTAACGCAGACAGGGTCACGTCAATACACGGTGTAACGCAGACAGGGTCACGTCAATACAGTTTAACGCAGACAGGGTGACGTCAATACAGTGTAACGCAGACAGGGTCACGTCAATACAGTGTAACGCAGACAGGGTCACGTCAATACAGTGTAACGCAGACAGGGTCACGTCAATACACGGTGTAACGCAGACAGGGTCACGTCAATACAGTGTAACGCAGACAGGGTCACGTCAATACAGTGTAACGCAGACAGGGTCACGTCAATACACGGTGTAACGCAGACAGGGTCACGTCAATACAGTGTAACGCAGACAGGGTCACGTCAATACAGTGTAACGCAGACAGGGTCACGTCAGTACACGGTGTAACGCAGACAGGGTCACGTCAGTACACGGTGTAACGCAGACAGGGTCACGTCAGTACACGGTGTAACGCAGACAGGGTCACGTCAATACAGTTTAACGCAGACAGGGTCACGTCAATACAGTGTAACGCAGACAGGGTCACGTCAATACAGTGTAATGCAGACAGGGTCACGTCAATACAGTGTAATGCAGACAGGGTCACGTCAATACAGTGTAACGCAGACAGGGTCACGTCAATACACGGTGTAACGCAGACAGGGTCACGTCAATACACGGTGTAACGCAGACAGGGTCACGTCAATACAGTGTAACGCAGACAGGGTCACGTCAATACAGTGTAACGCAGACAGGGTCACGTCAATACACGGTGTAACGCAGACAGGGTCACGTCAATACACGGTGTAACGCAGACAGGGTCACGTCAATACACGGTGTAATGCAGACAGGGTCACGTCAATACAGTGTAATGCAGACAGGGTCACGTCAATACACGGTGTAACGCAGACAGGGTCACGTCAATACAGTGTAACGCAGACAGGGTCACGTCAATACAGTGTAATGCAGACAGGGTCACGTCAATACAGTGTAACGCAGACAGGGTCACGTCAATACACGGTGTAACGCAGACAGGGTCACGTCAATACACGGTGTAACGCAGACAGGGTCACGTCAATACAGTGTAACGCAGACAGGGTCACGTCAATACAGTGTAACGCAGACAGGGTCACGTCAATACACGGTGTAACGCAGACAGGGTCACGTCAATACACGGTGTAACGCAGACAGGGTCACGTCAATACAGTGTAATGCAGACAGGGTCACGTCAATACAGTGTAATGCAGACAGGGTCACGTCAATACACGGTGTAACGCAGACAGGGTCACGTCAATACACGGTGTAACGCAGACAGGGTCACGTCAATACACGTGTAACGCAGACAGGGTCACGTCAATACAGTGTAACGCAGACAGGGTCACGTCAATACAGTGTAATGCAGACAGGGTCACGTCAATACAGTGTAACGCAGACAGGGTCACGTCAATACACGGTGTAACGCAGACAGGGTCACGTCAGTACACGGTGTAACGCAGACAGGGTCACGTCAATACAGTGTAACGCAGACAGGGTCACGTCAATACACGGTGTAACGCAGACAGGGTCACGTCAATACAGTGTAACGCAGACAGGGTCACGTCAGTACAGTGTAACGCAGACAGGGTCACGTCAATACACGGTGTAACGCAGACAGGGTCACGTCAATACACGGTGTAACGCAGACAGGGTCACGTCAATACACGGTGTAACACAGACAGGGTCACGTCAATACAGTGTAACGCAGACAGGGTCACGTCAATACAGTGAAACGCAGACAGGGTCACGTCAATACACGGTGTAACGCAGACAGGGTCACGTCAATACATGGTGTAATGCAGACAGGATCACGTCAGTACACGGTGTAACGCAGACAGGGTCACGTCAATACACGTGTAACGCAGACAGGGTCACGTCAATACACTGTGTAACGCAGACAGGGTCACGTCAATACACGGTGTAACGCAGACAGGGTCACGTCAATACAGTGTAACGCAGACAGGGTCACGTCAATACAGTGTAACGCAGACAGGGTCACGTCAATACACGTGTAACGCAGACAGGGTCACGTCAATACACGGTGTAACGCAGACAGGGTCACGTCAATACACGGTGTAACGCAGACAGGATCACGTCAGTACACGTGTAACGCAGACAGGGTCACGTCAGTACACGGTGTAACGCAGACAGGGTCACGTCAATACACGGTGTAACGCAGACAGGGTCACGTCAGTACACGGTGTAACGCAGACAGGGTCACGTCAATACAGTGTAACGCAGACAGGGTCACGTCAGTACACGGTGTAACGCAGACAGGGTCACGTCAGTACACGGTGTAACGCAGACAGGGTCACGTCAATACAGTGTAACGCAGACAGGGTCACGTCAGTACACGGTGTAACGCAGACAGGGTCACGTCAGTACACGGTGTAACGCAGACAGGGTCACGTCAGTACACGGTGTAACGCAGACAGGGTCACGTCAGTACACGGTGTAACGCAGACAGGGTCACGTCAGTACACGGTGTAAAGCAGACAGGGTCACGTCAATACAGTGTAACGCAGACAGGGTCACGTCAATACAGTGTAACGCAGACAGGGTCACGTCAGTACACGGTGTAACGCAGACAGGGTCACGTCAGTACACGGTGTAACGCAGACAGGGTCACGTCAGTACACGGTGTAACGCAGACAGGGTCACGTCAGTACAGTGTAACGCAGACAGGGTCACGTCAGTACACGGTGTAACGCAGACAGGGTCACGTCAGTACACGGTGTAACGCAGACAGGGTCACGTCAATACAGTGTAACGCAGACAGGGTCACGTCAGTACACGGTGTAACGCAGACAGGGTCACGTCAGTACACGGTGTAACGCAGACAGGGTCACGTCAGTACACGGTGTAACGCAGACAGGGTCACGTCAGTACACGGTGTAACGCAGACAGGGTCACGTCAGTACACGGTGTAAAGCAGACAGGGTCACGTCAATACAGTGTAACGCAGACAGGGTCACGTCAATACAGTGTAACGCAGACAGGGTCACGTCAGTACACGGTGTAACGCAGACAGGGTCACGTCAGTACACGGTGTAACGCAGACAGGGTCACGTCAGTACACGGTGTAACGCAGACAGGGTCACGTCAGTACACGGTGTAAAGCAGACAGGGTCACGTCAATACAGTGTAACGCAGACAGGGTCACGTCAATACAGTGTAATGCAGACAGGGTCACGTCAATACAGTGTAGCGCAGACAGGGTCACGTCAATACACGGTGTAACGCAGACAGGGTCACGTCAGTACACGGTGTAACGCAGACAGGGTCACGTCAATACAGTGTAATGCAGACAGGGTCACGTCAATACAGTGTAATGCAGACAGGGTCACGTCAATACACGGTGTAACGCAGACAGGGTCACGTCAATACACGGTGTAACGCAGACAGGGTCACGTCAATACACGTGTAACGCAGACAGGGTCACGTCAATACACGTGTAACGCAGACAGGGTCACGTCAATACAGTGTAATGCAGACAGGGTCACGTCAATACAGTGTAACGCAGACAGGGTCACGTCAATACACGGTGTAACGCAGACAGGGTCACGTCAGTACACGGTGTAACGCAGACAGGGTCACGTCAATACAGTGTAACGCAGACAGGGTCACGTCAATACACGGTGTAACGCAGACAGGGTCACGTCAATACAGTGTAACGCAGACAGGGTCACGTCAGTACAGTGTAACGCAGACAGGGTCACGTCAATACACTGTGTAACGCAGACAGGGTCACGTCAATACACGGTGTAACGCAGACAGGGTCACGTCAATACAGTGTAACGCAGACAGGGTCACGTCAATACAGTGTAACGCAGACAGGGTCACGTCAATACAGTGTAACGCAGACAGGGTCACGTCAATACACGTGTAACGCAGACAGGGTCACGTCAATACACGGTGTAACGCAGACAGGGTCACGTCAGTACACGGTGTAACGCAGACAGGGTCACGTCAATACAGTTTAACGCAGACAGGGTGACGTCAATACAGTGTAACGCAGACAGGGTCACGTCAATACAGTGTAACGCAGACAGGGTCACGTCAATACAGTGTAACGCAGACAGGGTCACGTCAATAAACGGTGTAACGCAGACAGGGTCACGTCAATACAGTGTAACGCAGACAGGGTCACGTCAATACAGTGTAACGCAGACAGGGTCACGTCAATACACGGTGTAACGCAGACAGGGTCACGTCAATACAGTGTAACGCAGACAGGGTCACGTCAATACAGTGTAACGCAGACAGGGTCACGTCAGTACACGGTGTAACGCAGACAGGGTCACGTCAGTACACGGTGTAACGCAGACAGGGTCACGTCAGTACACGGTGTAACGCAGACAGGGTCACGTCAATACAGTTTAACGCAGACAGGGTCACGTCAATACAGTGTAACGCAGACAGGGTCACGTCAATACAGTGTAACGCAGACAGGGTCACGTCAATACAGTGTAATGCAGACAGGGTCACGTCAATACACGGTGTAACGCAGACAGGGTCACGTCAATACAGTGTAATGCAGACAGGGTCACGTCAATACAGTGTAATGCAGACAGGGTCACGTCAATACAGTGTAACGCAGACAGGGTCACGTCAATACACGGTGTAACGCAGACAGGGTCACGTCAATACACGGTGTAACGCAGACAGGGTCACGTCAATACAGTGTAACGCAGACAGGGTCACGTCAATACAGTGTAACGCAGACAGGGTCACGTCAATACACGGTGTAACGCAGACAGGGTCACGTCAATACACGGTGTAACGCAGACAGGGTCACGTCAATACACGGTGTAATGCAGACAGGGTCACGTCAATACAGTGTAATGCAGACAGGGTCACGTCAATACACGGTGTAACGCAGACAGGGTCACGTCAATACAGTGTAACGCAGACAGGGTCACGTCAATACAGTGTAATGCAGACAGGGTCACGTCAATACAGTGTAACGCAGACAGGGTCACGTCAATACACGGTGTAACGCAGACAGGGTCACGTCAATACACGGTGTAACGCAGACAGGGTCACGTCAATACAGTGTAACGCAGACAGGGTCACGTCAATACAGTGTAACGCAGACAGGGTCACGTCAATACACGGTGTAACGCAGACAGGGTCACGTCAATACACGGTGTAACGCAGACAGGGTCACGTCAATACAGTGTAATGCAGACAGGGTCACGTCAATACAGTGTAATGCAGACAGGGTCACGTCAATACACGGTGTAACGCAGACAGGGTCACGTCAATACACGGTGTAACGCAGACAGGGTCACGTCAATACACGTGTAACGCAGACAGGGTCACGTCAATACAGTGTAACGCAGACAGGGTCACGTCAATACAGTGTAATGCAGACAGGGTCACGTCAATACAGTGTAACGCAGACAGGGTCACGTCAATACACGGTGTAACGCAGACAGGGTCACGTCAGTACACGGTGTAACGCAGACAGGGTCACGTCAATACAGTGTAACGCAGACAGGGTCACGTCAATACACGGTGTAACGCAGACAGGGTCACGTCAATACAGTGTAACGCAGACAGGGTCACGTTAGTACAGTGTAACGCAGACAGGGTCACGTCAATACACGGTGTAACGCAGACAGGGTCACGTCAATACACGGTGTAACGCAGACAGGGTCACGTCAATACACGGTGTAACGCAGACAGGGTCACGTCAATACACGGTGTAACGCAGACAGGGTCACGTCAATACACGTGTAACGCAGACAGGGTCACGTCAATACACTGTGTAACGCAGACAGGGTCACGTCAATACACGGTGTAACGCAGACAGGGTCACGTCAATACAGTGTAACGCAGACAGGGTCACGTCAATACAGTGAAACGCAGACAGGGTCACGTCAATACACGGTGTAACGCAGACAGGGTCACGTCAATACATGGTGTAATGCAGACAGGATCACGTCAGTACACGGTGTAACGCAGACAGGGTCACGTCAATACACGTGTAACGCAGACAGGGTCACGTCAATACACTGTGTAACGCAGACAGGGTCACGTCAATACACGGTGTAACGCAGACAGGGTCACGTCAATACAGTGTAACGCAGACAGGGTCACGTCAATACAGTGTAACGCAGACAGGGTCACGTCAATACACGTGTAACGCAGACAGGGTCACGTCAATACACGGTGTAACGCAGACAGGGTCACGTCAATACACGGTGTAACGCAGACAGGATCACGTCAGTACACGTGTAACGCAGACAGGGTCACGTCAGTACACGGTGTAACGCAGACAGGGTCACGTCAATACACGGTGTAACGCAGACAGGGTCACGTCAGTACACGGTGTAACGCAGACAGGGTCACGTCAATACAGTGTAACGCAGACAGGGTCACGTCAGTACACGGTGTAACGCAGACAGGGTCACGTCAGTACACGGTGTAACGCAGACAGGGTCACGTCAATACATGGTGTAATGCAGACAGGATCACGTCAGTACACGGTGTAACGCAGACAGGGTCACGTCAATACACGTGTAACGCAGACAGGGTCACGTCAATACACTGTGTAACGCAGACAGGGTCACGTCAATACACGGTGTAACGCAGACAGGGTCACGTCAATACAGTGTAACGCAGACAGGGTCACGTCAATACAGTGTAACGCAGACAGGGTCACGTCAATACACGTGTAACGCAGACAGGGTCACGTCAATACACGGTGTAACGCAGACAGGGTCACGTCAATACACGGTGTAACGCAGACAGGATCACGTCAGTACACGTGTAACGCAGACAGGGTCACGTCAGTACACGGTGTAACGCAGACAGGGTCACGTCAATACACGGTGTAACGCAGACAGGGTCACGTCAGTACACGGTGTAACGCAGACAGGGTCACGTCAATACAGTGTAACGCAGACAGGGTCACGTCAGTACACGGTGTAACGCAGACAGGGTCACGTCAGTACACGGAGTAACGCAGACAGGGTCACGTCAATACAGTGTAACGCAGACAGGGTCACGTCAGTACACGGTGTAACGCAGACAGGGTCACGTCAGTACACGGTGTAACGCAGACAGGGTCACGTCAGTACACGGTGTAACGCAGACAGGGTCACGTCAGTACACGGTGTAACGCAGACAGGGTCACGTCAGTACACGGTGTAAAGCAGACAGGGTCACGTCAATACAGTGTAACGCAGACAGGGTCACGTCAATACAGTGTAACGCAGACAGGGTCACGTCAGTACACGGTGTAACGCAGACAGGGTCACGTCAGTACACGGTGTAACGCAGACAGGGTCACGTCAGTACACGGTGTAACGCAGACAGGGTCACGTCAGTACACGGTGTAAAGCAGACAGGGTCACGTCAATACAGTGTAACGCAGACAGGGTCACGTCAATACAGTGTAATGCAGACAGGGTCACGTCAATACAGTGTAGCGCAGACAGGGTCACGTCAATACACGGTGTAACGCAGACAGGGTCACGTCAGTACACGGTGTAACGCAGACAGGGTCACGTCAATACAGTGTAATGCAGACAGGGTCACGTCAATACAGTGTAATGCAGACAGGGTCACGTCAATACACGGTGTAACGCAGACAGGGTCACGTCAATACACGGTGTAACGCAGACAGGGTCACGTCAATACACGTGTAACGCAGACAGGGTCACGTCAATACACGTGTAACGCAGACAGGGTCACGTCAATACAGTGTAATGCAGACAGGGTCACGTCAATACAGTGTAACGCAGACAGGGTCACGTCAATACACGGTGTAACGCAGACAGGGTCACGTCAGTACACGGTGTAACGCAGACAGGGTCACGTCAATACAGTGTAACGCAGACAGGGTCACGTCAATACACGGTGTAACGCAGACAGGGTCACGTCAATACAGTGTAACGCAGACAGGGTCACGTCAGTACAGTGTAACGCAGACAGGGTCACGTCAATACACTGTGTAACGCAGACAGGGTCACGTCAATACACGGTGTAACGCAGACAGGGTCACGTCAATACAGTGTAACGCAGACAGGGTCACGTCAATACAGTGTAACGCAGACAGGGTCACGTCAATACAGTGTAACGCAGACAGGGTCACGTCAATACACGTGTAACGCAGACAGGGTCACGTCAATACACGGTGTAACGCAGACAGGGTCACGTCAGTACACGGTGTAACGCAGACAGGGTCACGTCAATACAGTTTAACGCAGACAGGGTGACGTCAATACAGTGTAACGCAGACAGGGTCACGTCAATACAGTGTAACGCAGACAGGGTCACGTCAATACAGTGTAACGCAGACAGGGTCACGTCAATACACGGTGTAACGCAGACAGGGTCACGTCAATACAGTGTAACGCAGACAGGGTCACGTCAATACAGTGTAACGCAGACAGGGTCACGTCAATACACGGTGTAACGCAGACAGGGTCACGTCAATACAGTGTAACGCAGACAGGGTCACGTCAATACAGTGTAACGCAGACAGGGTCACGTCAGTACACGGTGTAACGCAGACAGGGTCACGTCAGTACACGGTGTAACGCAGACAGGGTCACGTCAGTACACGGTGTAACGCAGACAGGGTCACGTCAATACAGTTTAACGCAGACAGGGTCACGTCAATACAGTGTAACGCAGACAGGGTCACGTCAATACAGTGTAACGCAGACAGGGTCACGTCAATACAGTGTAATGCAGACAGGGTCACGTCAATACACGGTGTAACGCAGACAGGGTCACGTCAATACAGTGTAATGCAGACAGGGTCACGTCAATACAGTGTAATGCAGACAGGGTCACGTCAATACAGTGTAACGCAGACAGGGTCACGTCAATACACGGTGTAACGCAGACAGGGTCACGTCAATACACGGTGTAACGCAGACAGGGTCACGTCAATACAGTGTAACGCAGACAGGGTCACGTCAATACAGTGTAACGCAGACAGGGTCACGTCAATACACGGTGTAACGCAGACAGGGTCACGTCAATACACGGTGTAACGCAGACAGGGTCACGTCAATACAGTGTAACGCAGACAGGGTCACGTCAATACAGTGTAACGCAGACAGGGTCACGTCAATACACGGTGTAACGCAGACAGGGTCACGTCAATACACGGTGTAACGCAGACAGGGTCACGTCAATACAGTGTAATGCAGACAGGGTCACGTCAATACAGTGTAATGCAGACAGGGTCACGTCAATACACGGTGTAACGCAGACAGGGTCACGTCAATACACGGTGTAACGCAGACAGGGTCACGTCAATACACGTGTAACGCAGACAGGGTCACGTCAATACAGTGTAACGCAGACAGGGTCACGTCAATACAGTGTAATGCAGACAGGGTCACGTCAATACAGTGTAACGCAGACAGGGTCACGTCAATACACGGTGTAACGCAGACAGGGTCACGTCAGTACACGGTGTAACGCAGACAGGGTCACGTCAATACAGTGTAACGCAGACAGGGTCACGTCAATACACGGTGTAACGCAGACAGGGTCACGTCAATACAGTGTAACGCAGACAGGGTCACGTTAGTACAGTGTAACGCAGACAGGGTCACGTCAATACACGGTGTAACGCAGACAGGGTCACGTCAATACACGGTGTAACGCAGACAGGGTCACGTCAATACACGGTGTAACGCAGACAGGGTCACGTCAATACAGTGTAACGCAGACAGGGTCACGTCAATACAGTGAAACGCAGACAGGGTCACGTCAATACACGGTGTAACGCAGACAGGGTCACGTCAATACACGGTGTAATGCAGACAGGATCACGTCAGTACACGGTGTAACGCAGACAGGGTCACGTCAATACACGTGTAACGCAGACAGGGTCACGTCAATACACTGTGTAACGCAGACAGGGTCACGTCAATACACGGTGTAACGCAGACAGGGTCACGTCAATACAGTGTAACGCAGACAGGGTCACGTCAATACAGTGTAACGCAGACAGGGTCACGTCAATACAGTGTAACGCAGACAGGGTCACGTCAATACACGTGTAACGCAGACAGGGTCACGTCAATACACGGTGTAACGCAGACAGGGTCACGTCAATACACGGTGTAACGCAGACAGGATCACGTCAGTACACGTGTAACGCAGACAGGGTCACGTCAGTACACGGTGTAACGCAGACAGGGTCACGTCAATACACGGTGTAACGCAGACAGGGTCACGTCAGTACACGGTGTAAAGCAGACAGGGTCACGTCAATACAGTGTAACGCAGACAGGGTCACGTCAATACAGTGTAACGCAGACAGGGTCACGTCAATACAGTGTAATGCAGACAGGGTCACGTCAATACAGTGTAATGCAGACAGGGTCACGTCAATACAGTGTAACGCAGACAGGGTCACGTCAATACACGGTGTAACGCAGACAGGGTCACGTCAATACAGTGTAACGCAGACAGGGTCACGTCAATACACGGTGTAACGCAGACAGGGTCACGTCAATACACGGTGTAACGCAGACAGGGTCACGTCAATACACGTGTAACGCAGACAGGGTCACGTCAATACAGTGTAATGCAGACAGGGTCACGTCAATACAGTGTAATGCAGACAGGGTCACGTCAATACAGTGTAATGCAGACAGGGTCACGTCAATACACGGTGTAACGCAGACAGGGTCACGTCAATACACGGTGTAACGCAGACAGGGTCACGTCAATACAGTGTAATGCAGACAGGGTCACGTCAATACAGTGTAACGCAGACAGGGTCACGTCAATACAGTGTAACGCAGACAGGGTCACGGCAATACATGGTGTAACGCAGACAGGGTCACGTCAATACACGGTGTTACGCAGACAGGGTCACGTCAATACAGTGTAACGCAGACAGGGTCACGTCAATACAGTGTAACGCAGACAGGGTCACGTCAGTACACGGTGTAACGCAGACAGGGTAACGTCAATACACGGTGTAACGCAGACAGGGTCACGTCAATACACGGTGTAACGCAGACAGGGTCACGTCAATACACGGTGTAACGCAGACAGGGTCACGTCAATACACGGTGTAACGCAGACAGGGTCACAGCAATACACGGTGTAACGCAGACAGGGTCACGTCAATACAGTGTAACGCAGACAGGGTCACGTCAATACACGGTGTAACGCAGACAGGGTCACGTCAATACACGGTGTAACGCAGACAGGGTCACGTCAATACAGTGTAACGCAGACAGGGTCACGTCAATACAGTGTAACGCAGACAGGGTCACGTCAATACAGTGTAACGCAGACAGGGTCACGTCAATACAGTGTAACGCAGACAGGGTCACGTCAATACAGTGTAACGCAGACAGGGTCACGTCAATACAGTGTAATGCAGACAGGGTCACGTCAATACAGTGTAACGCAGACAGGGTCACGTCAATACAGTGTAACGCAGACAGGGTCACGTCAATACACGGTGTAACGCAGACAGGGTCACGTCAATACAGTGTAACGCAGACAGGGTCACGTCAATACAGTGTAACGCAGACAGGGTCACAGCAATACACGGTGTAACGCAGACAGGGTCACGTCAATACAGTGTAACGCAGACAGGGTCACGTCAATACATGGTGTAACGCAGACAGGGTCACGTCAATACACGGTGTTACGCAGACAGGGTCACGTCAATACAGTGTAACGCAGACAGGGTCACGTCAATACAGTGTAACGCAGACAGGGTCACGTCAGTACACGGTGTAACGCAGACAGGGTAACGTCAATACACGGTGTAACGCAGACAGGGTCACGTCAATACACGGTGTAACGCAGACAGGGTCACGTCAATACACGGTGTAACGCAGACAGGGTCACAGAAATACACGGTGTAACGCAGACAGGGTCACAGCAATACACGGTGTAACGCAGACAGGGTCACGTCAATACAGTGTAACGCAGACAGGGTCACGTCAATACACGGTGTAACGCAGACAGGGTCACGTCAATACACGGTGTAACGCAGACAGGGTCACGTCAATACAGTGTAACGCAGACAGGGTCACGTCAATACACGGTGTAACGCAGACAGGGTCACGTCAATACACGGTGTAACGCAGACAGGGTCACGTCAATACAGTGTAACGCAGACAGGGTCACGTCAATACACGGTGTAACGCAGACAGGGTCACGTCAATACACGGTGTAACGCAGACAGGGTCACGTCAATACAGTGTAATGCAGACAGGGTCACGTCAATACACGGTGTAACGCAGACAGGGTCACGTC
The DNA here is from genome assembly GCF_040206685.1 of Ascaphus truei. Classification (NCBI taxonomy): domain Eukaryota; kingdom Metazoa; phylum Chordata; class Amphibia; order Anura; family Ascaphidae; genus Ascaphus; species Ascaphus truei. Next base: position 60,852,210 of record NC_134488.1, on the reverse strand, counting down.
AGTACACGGTGTAACGCAGACAGGGTCACGTCAATACAGTGTAATGCAGACAGGGTCACGTCAATACAGTGTAACGCAGACAGGGTCACGTCAATACAGTGTAATGCAGACAGGGTCACGTCAATACACGGTGTAACGCAGACAGGGTCACGTCAGTACACGGTGTAACGCAGACAGGGTCACGTCAGTACACGGTGTAACGCAGACAGGGTCACGTCAATACAGTGTAACGCAGACAGGGTCACGTCAATACAGTGTAATGCAGACAGGGTCACGTCAATACAGTGTAACGCAGACAGGGTCACGTCAATACAGTGTAACGCAGACAGGGTCACGTCAATACAGTGTAACGCAGACAGGGTCACGTCAATACAGTGTAATGCAGACAGGGTCACGTCAATACAGTGTAACGCAGACAGGGTCACGTCAATACAGTGTAACGCAGACAGGGTCACGTCAATACACGGTGTAACGCAGACAGGGTCACGTCAATACACGGTGTAACGCAGACAGGGTCACGTCAATACACGGTGTAACGCAGACAGGGTCACGTCAATACACGGTGTAACGCAGACAGGGTCACGTCAATACAGTGTAATGCAGACAGGGTCACGTCAATACAGTGTAATGCAGACAGGGTCACGTCAATACAGTGTAACGCAGACAGGGTCACGTCAATACAGTGTAATGCAGACAGGGTCAGGTCAATACAGTGTAACGCAGACAGGGTCACGTCAATACAGTGTAACGCAGACAGGGTCACGTCAATACACGGTGTAACGCAGACAGGGTCACGTCAATACACGGTGTAACGCAGACAGGGTCACGACAATACAGTGTAACGCAGACAGGGTCACGTCAATACACGGTGTAACGCAGACAGGGTCACGTCAATACACGGTGTAACGCAGACAGGGTCACGTCGATACACGGTGTAACGCAGACAGGGTCACGTCAATACACGGTGTAACGCAGACAGGGTCACGTCAATACACAGTGCAACGCAGACAGGGTCACGTCAATACGGTGTAACGCAGACAGGGTCACGTCAATACAGTGTAACGCAGACAGGGTCACGTCAATACACGGTGTAACGCAGACAGGGTCACGTCAATACAGTGTAACGCAGACAGGGTCACGTCAATACACGGTGTAACGCAGACAGGGTCACGTCAATACACGGTGTAACGCAGACAGGGTCACGTCAATACACGGTGTAACGCAGACAGGGTCACGTCAATACACGGTGTAGCGCAGACAGGGTCACGTCAATACACGGTGTAACGCAGACAGGGTCACGTCAATACAGTGTAACGCAGACAAGGTCACGTCAATACAGTGTAACGCAGACAGGGTCACGTCAATACAGTGTAATGCAGACAGGGTCACGTCAATACAGTGTAACGCAGACAGGGTCACGTCAATACACGGTGTAACGCAGACAGGGTCACGTCAGTACACGGTGTAACGCAGACAGGGTCACGTCAATACAGTGTAACGCAGACAGGGTCACGTCAATACAGTGTAATGCAGACAGGGTCACGTCAATACAGTGTAACGCAGACAGGGTCACGTCAATACACGGTGTAACGCAGACAGGGTCACGTCAATACACGGTGTAACGCAGACAGGATCACGTCAGTACACGGTGTAACGCAGACAGGGTCACGTCAATACACGGTGTAACGCAGACAGGGTCACGTCAATACACGGTGTAACGCAGACAGGATCACGTCAGTACACGGTGTAACGCAGACAGGGTCACGTCAGTACACGGTGTAACGCAGACAGGGTCACGTCAGTACACGGTGTAACGCAGACAGGGTCACGTCAGTACACGGTGTAACGCAGACAGGGTCACGTCAGTACACGGTGTAACGCAGACAGGGTCACGTCAGTACACGGTGTAACGCAGACAGGGTCACGTCAGTACACGGTGTAACGCAGACAGGGTCACGTCAGTACACGGTGTAACGCAGACAGGGTCACGTCAATACAGTGTAACGCAGACAGGGTCACGTCAATACAGTGTAACGCAGACAGGGTCACGTCAATACACGGTGTAACGCAGACAGGGTCACGTCAATACACGGTGTAACGCAGACAGGGTCACGTCAATACACGTGTAACGCAGACAGGGTCACGTCAATACAGTGTAACGCAGACAGGGTCACGTCAATACAGTGTAACGCAGACAGGGTCACGTCAATACAGTGTAATGCAGACAGGGTCACGTCAATACAGTGTAATGCAGACAGGGTCACGTCAATACAGTGTAACGCAGACAGGGTCACGTCAATACACGGTGTAACGCAGACAGGGTCACGTCAATACAGTGTAACGCAGACAGGGTCACGTCAATACACGGTGTAACGCAGACAGGGTCACGTCAATACACGGTGTAACGCAGACAGGGTCACGTCAATACAGTGTAATGCAGACAGGGTCACGTCAATACAGTGTAACGCAGACAGGGTCACGTCAATACAGTGTAACGCAGACAGGGTCACGTCAATACAGTGTAACGCAGACAGGGTCACGTCAATACACGGTGTAACGCAGACAGGGTCACGTCAGTACACGGTGTAACGCAGACAGGGTCACGTCAATACAGTGTAACGCAGACAGGGTCACGTCAATACAGTGTAATGCAGACAGGGTCACGTCAATACAGTGTAACGCAGACAGGGTCACGTCAATACACGGTGTAACGCAGACAGGGTCACGTCAATACAGTGTAACGCAGACAGGGTCACGTCAATACAGTGTAACGCAGACAGGGTCACGTCAATACAGTGTAACGCAGACAGGGTCACGTCAATACAGTGTAACGCAGACAGGGTCACGTCAATACACGGTGTAACGCAGACAGGGTCACGTCAATACAGTGTAACGCAGACAGGGTCACGTCAATACAGTGTAACGCAGACAGGGTCACAGCAATACACGGTGTAACGCAGACAGGGTCACGTCAATACAGTGTAACGCAGACAGGGTCACGTCAATACACGGTGTAACGCAGACAGGGTCACGTCAATACACGGTGTAACGCAGACAGGGTCACGTCAATACACGGTGTAACGCAGACAGGGTCACGTCAATACAGTGTAACGCAGACAGGGTCACGTCAATACAGTGTAACGCAGACAGGGTCACGTCAATACAGTGTAACGCAGACAGGGTCACGTCAATACAGTGTAACGCAGACAGGGTCACAGCAATACACGGTGTAACGCAGACAGGGTCACGTCAATACAGTGTAACGCAGACAGGGTCACGTCAATACAGTGTAATGCAGACAGGGTCACGTCAATACACGGTGTAACGCAGACAGGGTCACGTCAATACAGTGTAATGCAGACAGGGTCACGTCAATACAGTGTAACGCAGACAGGGTCACGTCAATACAGTGTAATGCAGACAGGGTCACGTCAATACAGTGTAACGCAGACAGGGTCACGTCAATACAGTGTAATGCAGACAGGGTCACGTCAATACAGTGTAATGCAGACAGGGTCACGTCAATACAGTGTAACGCAGACAGGGTCACGTCAATACACGGTGTAACGCAGACAGGGTCACGTCAATACACGGTGTAACGCAGACAGGGTCACGTCAATACAGTGTAATGCAGACAGGGTCACGTCAATACAGTGTAACGCAGACAGGGTCACGTCAATACAGTGTAATGCAGACAGGGTCACGTCAATACAGTGTAACGCAGACAGGGTCACGTCAATACACGGTGTAACGCAGACAGGGTCACGTCAATACAGTGTAACGCAGACAGGGTCACGTCAATACACGGTGTAACGCAGACAGGGTCACGTCAATACACGGTGTAACGCAGACAGGGTCACGTCAATACAGTGTAACGCAGACAGGGTCACAGCAATACACGGTGTAACGCAGACAGGGTCACGTCAATACACGGTGTAACGCAGACAGGGTCACGTCAATACAGTGTAACGCAGACAGGGTCACAGCAATACAGGGGGTAACGCAGACAGGGTCACGTCAATACAGTGTAACGCAGACAGGGTCACGTCAATACACGGTGTAACGCAGACAGGGTCACGTCAATACACGGTGTAACGCAGACAGGGTCACGTCAATACACGGTGTAACGCAGACAGGGTCACGTCAGTACACGGTGTAACGCAGACAGGGTCACATCAATACAGTGTAACGCAGACAGGGTCACGTCAATACAGTGTAACGCAGACAGGGTCACGTCAATACACGGTGTAACGCAGACAGGGTCACGTCAATACAGTGTAACGCAGACAGGGTCACGTCAATACACGGTGTAACGCAGACAGGGTCACGTCAATACAGTGTAACGCAGACAGGGTCACGTCAATACACGGTGTAACGCAGACAGGGTCACGTCAATACACGGTGTAACGCAGACAGGGTCACGTCAATACAGTGTAACGCAGACAGGGTCACGTCAATACAGTGTAACGCAGACAGGGTCACGTCAGTACAGTGTAACGCAGACAGGGTCACGTCAGTACAGTGTAACGCAGACAGGGTCACGTCAATACAGTGTAACGCAGACAGGGTCACAGCAATACACGGTGTAACGCAGACAGGGTCACGTCAATACAGTGTAACGCAGACAGGGTCACAGCAATACACGGTGTAACGCAGACAGGGTCACGTCAATACAGTGTAACGCAGACAGGGTCACAGCAATACACGGTGTAACGCAGACAGGGTCACGTCAATACACGGTGTAACGCAGACAGGGTCACGTCAGTACACGGTGTAACGCAGACAGGGTCACGTCAATACAGTGTAACGCAGACAGGGTCACAGCAATACACGGTGTAACGCAGACAGGGTCACGTCAATACACGGTGTAACGCAGACAGGGTCACGTCAATACAGTGTAACGCAGACAGGGTCACAGCAATACAGGGGGGAACGCAGACAGGGTCACGTCAATACAGTGTAACGCAGACAGGGTCACGTCAATACACGGTGTAACGCAGACAGGGTCACGTCAATACACGGTGTAACGCAGACAGGGTCACGTCAATACAGTGTAATGCAGACAGGGTCACGTCAATACACGGTGTAACGCAGACAGGGTCACGTCAATACATGGTGTAACGCAGACAGGGTCACGTCAATACAGTGTAACGCAGACAGGGTCACAGCAATACACGGTGTAACGCAGACAGGGTCACGTCAATACACGGTGTAACGCAGACAGGGTCACGTCAATACAGTGTAACGCAGACAGGGTCACAGCAATACAGGGGGTAACGCAGACAGGGTCACGTCAATACAGTGTAACGCAGACAGGGTCACGTCAATACACGGTGTAACGCAGACAGGGTCACGTCAATACACGGTGTAACGCAGACAGGGTCACGTCAATACACGGTGTAACGCAGACAGGGTCACGTCAGTACACGGTGTAACGCAGACAGGGTCACATCAATACAGTGTAACGCAGACAGGGTCACGTCAATACAGTGTAATGCAGACAGGGTCACGTCAATACAGTGTAACGCAGACAGGGTCACGTCAATACAGTGTAACGCAGACAGGGTCACGTCAATACACGGTGTAACGCAGACAGGGTCACGTCAATACAGTGTAACGCAGACAGGGTCACGTCAATACACGGTGTAACGCAGACAGGGTCACGTCAATACACGGTGTAACGCAGACAGGGTCACGTCAATACAGTGTAACGCAGACAGGGTCACGTCAATACAGTGTAACGCAGACAGGGTCACGTCAGTACAGTGTAACGCAGACAGGGTCACGTCAGTACAGTGTAACGCAGACAGGGTCACGTCAATACAGTGTAACGCAGACAGGGTCACAGCAATACACGGTGTAACGCAGACAGGGTCACGTCAATACACGGTGTAACGCAGACAGGGTCACAGCAATACACGGTGTAACGCAGACAGGGTCACGTCAATACAGTGTAACGCAGACAGGGTCACAGCAATACACGGTGTAACGCAGACAGGGTCACGTCAATACACGGTGTAACGCAGACAGGGTCACGTCAGTACACGGTGTAACGCAGACAGGGTCACGTCAATACATGGTGTAACGCAGACAGGGTCACGTCAATACACGGTGTAACGCAGACAGGGTCACGTCAATACAGTGTAATGCAGACAGGGTCACGTCAATACAGTGTAACGCAGACAGGGTCACGTCAATACAGTGTAATGCAGACAGGGTCACGTCAATACAGTGTAACGCAGACAGGGTCACGTCAATACAGTGTAATGCAGACAGGGTCACGTCAATACAGTGTAATGCAGACAGGGTCACGTCAATACAGTGTAACGCAGACAGGGTCACGTCAATACACGGTGTAACGCAGACAGGGTCACGTCAATACACGGTGTAACGCAGACAGGGTCACGTCAATACAGTGTAATGCAGACAGGGTCACGTCAATACAGTGTAACGCAGACAGGGTCACGTCAATACAGTGTAATGCAGACAGGGTCACGTCAATACAGTGTAACGCAGACAGGGTCACGTCAATACACGTGTAACGCAGACAGGGTCACGTCAATACAGTGTAACGCAGACAGGGTCACGTCAATACACGGTGTAACGCAGACAGGGTCACGTCAATACACGGTGTAACGCAGACAGGGTCACGTCAATACAGTGTAACGCAGACAGGGTCACAGCAATACACGGTGTAACGCAGACAGGGTCACGTCAATACACGGTGTAACGCAGACAGGGTCACGTCAATACAGTGTAACGCAGACAGGGTCACAGCAATACAGGGGGTAACGCAGACAGGGTCACGTCAATACAGTGTAACGCAGACAGGGTCACGTCAATACACGGTGTAACGCAGACAGGGTCACGTCAATACACGGTGTAACGCAGACAGGGTCACGTCAATACACGGTGTAACGCAGACAGGGTCACGTCAGTACACGGTGTAACGCAGACAGGGTCACATCAATACAGTGTAACGCAGACAGGGTCACGTCAATACAGTGTAATGCAGACAGGGTCACGTCAATACAGTGTAACGCAGACAGGGTCACGTCAATACAGTGTAACGCAGACAGGGTCACGTCAATACACGGTGTAACGCAGACAGGGTCACGTCAATACAGTGTAACGCAGACAGGGTCACGTCAATACACGGTGTAACGCAGACAGGGTCACGTCAATACACGGTGTAACGCAGACAGGGTCACGTCAATACAGTGTAACGCAGACAGGGTCACGTCAATACAGTGTAACGCAGACAGGGTCACGTCAATACAGTGTAACGCAGACAGGGTCACGTCAATACACGGTGTAACGCAGACAGGGTCACGTCAGTACAGTGTAACGCAGACAGGGTCACGTCAGTACAGTGTAACGCAGACAGGGTCACGTCAATACAGTGTAACGCAGACAGGGTCACAGCAATACACGGTTTAACGCAGACAGGGTCACGTCAATACAGTGTAACGCAGACAGGGTCACAGCAATACACGGTGTAACGCAGACAGGGTCACGTCAATACAGTGTAACGCAGACAGGGTCACAGCAATACACGGTGTAACGCAGACAGGGTCACGTCAATACACGGTGTAACGCAGACAGGGTCACGTCAGTACACGGTGTAACGCAGACAGGGTCACGTCAATACATGGTGTAACGCAGACAGGGTCACGTCAATACACGGTGTAACGCAGACAGGGTCACGTCAGCACACGGTGTAACGCAGACAGGGTCACGTCAGTACACGGTGTAACGCAGACAGGGTCACGTCAATACACGGTGTAACGCAGACAAGGTCACGTCAATACAGTGTAATGCAGACAGGGTCACGTCAATACAGTGTAATGCAGACAGGGTCACGTCAATACACGGTGTAACGCAGACAGGGTCACGTCAGTACATAGTGTAACGCAGACAGGGTCACGTCAATACACGGTGTAACGCAGACAGGGTCACGTCAATACACGGTGTAACGCAGACAGGGTCACGTCAATACAGAGTAATGCAGACAGGGTCACGTCAATACGGTGTAACGCAGACAGGGTCACGTCAATACAGTGTAACGCAGACAGGGTCACGTCAATACAGTGTAATGCAGACAGGGTCACGTCAATACACGGTGTAACGCAGACAGGGTCACGTCAATACAGTGTAATGCAGACAGGGTCACGTCAATACAGTGTAACGCAGACAGGGTCACGTCAATACAGTGTAATGCAGACAGGGTCACGTCAATACAGTGTAACGCAGACAGGGTCACGTCAATACAGTGTAATGCAGACAGGGTCACGTCAATACAGTGTAATGCAGACAGGGTCACGTCAATACAGTGTAACGCAGACAGGGTCACGTCAATACACGGTGTAACGCAGACAGGGTCACGTCAATACACGGTGTAACGCAGACAGGGTCACGTCAATACAGTGTAATGCAGACAGGGTCACGTCAATACAGTGTAACGCAGACAGGGTCACGTCAATACAGTGTAATGCAGACAGGGTCACGTCAATACAGTGTAACGCAGACAGGGTCACGTCAATACACGGTGTAACGCAGACAGGGTCACGTCAATACAGTGTAACGCAGACAGGGTCACGTCAATACACGGTGTAACGCAGACAGGGTCACGTCAATACACGGTGTAACGCAGACAGGGTCACGTCAATACAGTGTAACGCAGACAGGGTCACAGCAATACACGGTGTAACGCAGACAGGGTCACGTCAATACACGGTGTAACGCAGACAGGGTCACGTCAATACAGTGTAACGCAGACAGGGTCACAGCAATACAGGGGGTAACGCAGACAGGGTCACGTCAATACAGTGTAACGCAGACAGGGTCACGTCAATACACGGTGTAACGCAGACAGGGTCACGTCAATACACGGTGTAACGCAGACAGGGTCACGTCAATACACGGTGTAACGCAGACAGGGTCACGTCAGTACACGGTGTAACGCAGACAGGGTCACATCAATACAGTGTAACGCAGACAGGGTCACGTCAATACAGTGTAATGCAGACAGGGTCACGTCAATACAGTGTAACGCAGACAGGGTCACGTCAATACACGGTGTAACGCAGACAGGGTCACGTCAATACAGTGTAACGCAGACAGGGTCACGTCAATACACGGTGTAACGCAGACAGGGTCACGTCAATACAGTGTAACGCAGACAGGGTCACGTCAATACACGGTGTAACGCAGACAGGGTCACGTCAATACACGGTGTAACGCAGACAGGGTCACGTCAATACAGTGTAACGCAGACAGGGTCACGTCAATACAGTGTAACGCAGACAGGGTCACGTCAGTACAGTGTAACGCAGACAGGGTCACGTCAGTACAGTGTAACGCAGACAGGGTCACGTCAATACAGTGTAACGCAGACAGGGTCACAGCAATACACGGTGTAACGCAGACAGGGTCACGTCAATACAGTGTAACGCAGACAGGGTCACAGCAATACACGGTGTAACGCAGACAGGGTCACGTCAATACAGTGTAACGCAGACAGGGTCACAGCAATACACGGTGTAACGCAGACAGGGTCACGTCAATACACGGTGTAACGCAGACAGGGTCACGTCAGTACACGGTGTAACGCAGACAGGGTCACGTCAATACAGTGTAACGCAGACAGGGTCACAGCAATACACGGTGTAACGCAGACAGGGTCACGTCAATACACGGTGTAACGCAGACAGGGTCACGTCAATACAGTGTAACGCAGACAGGGTCACAGCAATACAGGGGGTAACGCAGACAGGGTCACGTCAATACAGTGTAACGCAGACAGGGTCACGTCAATACACGGTGTAACGCAGACAGGGTCACGTCAATACACGGTGTAACGCAGACAGGGTCACGTCAATACAGTGTAACGCAGACAGGGTCACGTCAATACACGGTGTAACGCAGACAGGGTCACGTCAATACATGGTGTAACGCAGACAGGGTCACGTCAACACAGTGTAACGCAGACAGGGTCACAGCAATACACGGTGTAACGCAGACAGGGTCACGTCAATACACGGTGTAACGCAGACAGGGTCACGTCAATACAGTGTAACGCAGACAGGGTCACAGCAATACAGGGGGTAACGCAGACAGGGTCACGTCAATACAGTGTAACGCAGACAGGGTCACGTCAATACACGGTGTAACGCAGACAGGGTCACGTCAATACACGGTGTAACGCAGACAGGGTCACGTCAATACACGGTGTAACGCAGACAGGGTCACGTCAGTACACGGTGTAACGCAGACAGGGTCACGTCAATACAGTGTAACGCAGACAGGGTCACGTCAATACAGTGTAATGCAGACAGGGTCACATCAATACAGTGTAACGCAGACAGGGTCACGTCAATACAGTGTAATGCAGACAGGGTCACGTCAATACAGTGTAACGCAGACAGGGTCACGTCAATACAGTGTAACGCAGACAGGGTCACGTCAATACACGGTGTAACGCAGACAGGGTCACGTCAATACAGTGTAACGCAGACAGGGTCACGTCAATACACGGTGTAACGCAGACAGGGTCACGTCAATACACGGTGTAACGCAGACAGGGTCACGTCAATACAGTGTAACGCAGACAGGGTCACGTCAATACAGTGTAACGCAGACAGGGTCACGTCAGTACAGTGTAACGCAGACAGGGTCACAGCAATACACGGTGTAACGCAGACAGGGTCACGTCAATACAGTGTAACGCAGACAGGGTCACAGCAATACACGGTGTAACGCAGACAGGGTCACGTCAATACAGTGTAACGCAGACAGGGTCACAGCAATACACGGTGTAACGCAGACAGGGTCACGTCAATACACGGTGTAACGCAGACAGGGTCACGTCAGTACACGGTGTAACGCAGACAGGGTCACGTCAATACATGGTGTAACGCAGACAGGGTCACGTCAATACACGGTGTAACGCAGACAGGGTCACGTCAATACAGTGTAATGCAGACAGGGTCACGTCAATACAGTGTAACGCAGACAGGGTCACGTCAATACAGTGTAATGCAGACAGGGTCACGTCAATACAGTGTAACGCAGACAGGGTCACGTCAATACAGTGTAATGCAGACAGGGTCACGTCAATACAGTGTAATGCAGACAGGGTCACGTCAATACAGTGTAACGCAGACAGGGTCACGTCAATACACGGTGTAACGCAGACAGGGTCACGTCAATACACGGTGTAACGCAGACAGGGTCACGTCAATACAGTGTAATGCAGACAGGGTCACGTCAATACAGTGTAACGCAGACAGGGTCACGTCAATACAGTGTAATGCAGACAGGGTCACGTCAATACAGTGTAACGCAGACAGGGTCACGTCAATACACGGTGTAACGCAGACAGGGTCACGTCAATACAGTGTAACGCAGACAGGGTCACGTCAATACACGGTGTAACGCAGACAGGGTCACGTCAATACACGGTGTAACGCAGACAGGGTCACGTCAATACAGTGTAACGCAGACAGGGTCACAGCAATACACGGTGTAACGCAGACAGGGTCACGTCAATACACGGTGTAACGCAGACAGGGTCACGTCAATACAGTGTAACGCAGACAGGGTCACGTCAATACACGGTGTAACGCAGACAGGGTCACGTCAATACACGGTGTAACGCAGACAGGGTCACGTCAATACACGGTGTAACGCAGACAGGGTCACGTCAATACAGTGTAACGCAGACAGGGTCACGTCAATACAGTGTAACGCAGACAGGGTCACGTCAATACAGTGTAACGCAGACAGGGTCACGTCAATACACGGTGTAACGCAGACAGGGTCACGTCAGTACAGTGTAACGCAGACAGGGTCACGTCAGTACAGTGTAACGCAGACAGGGTCACGTCAATACAGTGTAACGCAGACAGGGTCACAGCAATACACGGTTTAACGCAGACAGGGTCACGTCAATACAGTGTAACGCAGACAGGGTCACAGCAATACACGGTGTAACGCAGACAGGGTCACGTCAATACAGTGTAACGCAGACAGGGTCACAGCAATACACGGTGTAACGCAGACAGGGTCACGTCAATACACGGTGTAACGCAGACAGGGTCACGTCAGTACACGGTGTAACGCAGACAGGGTCACGTCAATACATGGTGTAACGCAGACAGGGTCACGTCAATACACGGTGTAACGCAGACAGGGTCACGTCAGCACACGGTGTAACGCAGACAGGGTCACGTCAGTACACGGTGTAACGCAGACAGGGTCACGTCAATACACGGTGTAACGCAGACAAGGTCACGTCAATACAGTGTAATGCAGACAGGGTCACGTCAATACAGTGTAATGCAGACAGGGTCACGTCAATACACGGTGTAACGCAGACAGGGTCACGTCAGTACATAGTGTAACGCAGACAGGGTCACGTCAATACACGGTGTAACGCAGACAGGGTCACGTCAATACACGGTGTAACGCAGACAGGGTCACGTCAATACAGAGTAATGCAGACAGGGTCACGTCAATACAGTGTAACGCAGACAGGGTCACGTCAGTACAGTGTAACGCAGACAGGGTCACGTCAATACACGGTGTAACGCAGACAGGGTCACGTCAATACAGTGTAACGCAGACAGGGTCACGTCAATACACGGTGTAACGCAGACAGGGTCACGTCAATACACGGTGTAACGCAGACAGGGTCACGTCAATACACGGTGTAACGCAGACAGGGTCACGTCAATACAGTGTAACGCAGACAGGGTCACGTCAATACAGTGTAACGCAGACAGGGTCACGTCAATACAGTGTAACGCAGACAGGGTCACGTCAATACAGTGTAACGCAGACAGGGTCACGTCAATACAGTGTAACGCAGACAGGGTCACGTCAATACACGGTGTAACGCAGACAGGGTCACGTCAATACACGGTGTAACGCAGACAGGGTCACGTCAATACACGGTGTAACGCAGACAGGGTCACGTCAATACAGTGTAACGCAGACAGGGTCACAGCAATACACGGTGTAACGCAGACAGGGTCACAGCAATACACGGTGTAACGCAGACAGGGTCACAGCAATACACGGTGTAACGCAGACAGGGTCACGTCAATACACGGTGTAACGCAGACAGGGTCACGTCAGTACACGGTGTAACGCAGACAGGGTCACGTCAATACAGTGTAACGCAGACAGGGTCACAGCAATACACGGTGTAATGCAGACAGGGTCACGTCAATACACGGTGTAACGCAGACAGGGTCACAGCAATACACGGTGTAACGCAGACAGGGTCACGTCAATACAGTGTAACGCAGACAGGGTCACGTCAGTACACGGTGTAACGCAGACAGGGTCACGTCAATACACGGTGTAACGCAGACAGGGTCACAGCAATACACGGTGTAACGCAGACAGGGTCACGTCAATACAGTGTAACGCAGACAGGGTCACGTCAATACACGGTGTAACGCAGACAGGGTCACGTCAATACACGGTGTAACGCAGACAGGGTCACGTCAATACACGGTGTAACGCAGACAGGGTCACGTCAATACAGTGTAACGCAGACAGGGTCACGTCAATACACGGTGTAACGCAGACAGGGTCACGTCAATACACGGTGTAACGCAGACAGGGTCACGTCAGTACACGTGTAACGCAGACAGGGTCACGTCAATACACGGTGTAACGCAGACAGGGTCACGTCAATACACGGTGTAACGCAGACAGGGTCACAGCAATACACGGTGTAACGCAGACAGGGTCACGTCAATACACGGTGTAACGCAGACAGGGTCACGTCAATACAGAGTGTAACGCAGACAGGGTCACGTCAATACAGTGTAACGCAGACAGGGTCACGTCAATACACGGTGTAACGCAGACAGGGTCACGTCAATACACGGTGTAACGCAGACAGGGTCACGTCAATACACGGTGTAACGCAGACAGGGTCACGTCAATACACGGTGTAACGCAGACAGGGTCACGTCAATACACGGTGTAACGCAGACAGGGTCACGTCAATACAGTGTAACGCAGACAGGGTCACGTCAATACAGTGTAACGCAGACAGGGTCACGTCAATACAGTGTAACGCAGACAGGGTCACGTCAATACAGTGTAACGCAGACAGGGTCACGTCAATACAGTGTAACGCAGACAGGGTCACGTCAATACACGGTGTAACGCAGACAGGGTCACGTCAATACACGGTGTAACGCAGACAGGGTCACGTCAATACACGGTGTAACGCAGACAGGGTCACGTCAATACAGTGTAACGCAGACAGGGTCACAGCAATACACGGTGTAACGCAGACAGGGTCACAGCAATACACGGTGTAACGCAGACAGGGTCACAGCAATACACGGTGTAACGCAGACAGGGTCACGTCAATACACGGTGTAACGCAGACAGGGTCACGTCAGTACACGGTGTAACGCAGACAGGGTCACGTCAATACAGTGTAACGCAGACAGGGTCACAGCAATACACGGTGTAATGCAGACAGGGTCACGTCAATACACGGTGTAACGCAGACAGGGTCACAGCAATACACGGTGTAACGCAGACAGGGTCACGTCAATACAGTGTAACGCAGACAGGGTCACGTCAGTACACGGTGTAACGCAGACAGGGTCACGTCAATACACGGTGTAACGCAGACAGGGTCACAGCAATACACGGTGTAACGCAGACAGGGTCACGTCAATACAGTGTAACGCAGACAGGGTCACGTCAATACACGGTGTAACGCAGACAGGGTCACGTCAATACACGGTGTAACGCAGACAGGGTCACGTCAATACACGGTGTAACGCAGACAGGGTCACGTCAATACAGTGTAACGCAGACAGGGTCACGTCAATACACGGTGTAACGCAGACAGGGTCACGTCAATACACGGTGTAACGCAGACAGGGTCACGTCAATACACGGTGTAACGCAGACAGGGTCACGTCAATACACGGTGTAACGCAGACAGGGTCACAGCAATACACGGTGTAACGCAGACAGGGTCACGTCAATACACGGTGTAACGCAGACAGGGTCACGTCAATACAGAGTGTAACGCAGACAGGGTCACGTCAATACAGTGTAACGCAGACAGGGTCACGTCAATACACGGTGTAACGCAGACAGGGTCACGTCAATACACGGTGTAACGCAGACAGGGTCACGTCAATACACGGTGTAACGCAGACAGGGTCACGTCAATACACGGTGTAACGCAGACAGGGTCACGTCAATACAGAGTGTAACGCAGACAGGGTCACGTCAGTACACGGTGTAACGCAGACAGGGTCACGTCAATACACGGTGTAACGCAGACAGGGTCACGTCAGTACACGGTGTAACGCAGACAGGGTCACGTCAATACACGGTGTAACGCAGACAGGGTCACGTCAATACAGTGTAATGCAGACAGGGTCACGTCAATACACGGTGTAACGCAGACAGGGTCACGTCAGTACAGTGTAACGCAGACAGGGTCACGTCAGTACACGGTGTAACGCAGACAGGGTCACGTCAATACACGGTGTAACGCAGACAGGGTCACGTCAATACACGGTGTAACGCAGACAGGGTCACGTCAATACACGGTGTAACGCAGACAGGGTCACGTCAATACACGGTGTAACGCAGACAGGGTCACGTCAACACACGGTGTAACGCAGACAGGGTCACGTCAGTAAACGGTGTAACGCAGACAGGGTCACGTCAACACACGGTGTAACGCAGACAGGGTCACGTCAGTACACGGTGTAACGCAGACAGGGTCACGTCAATACAGTGTAACGCAGACAGGGTCACGTCAATACAGTGTAACGCAGACAGGGTCACGTCAATACAGTGTAACGCAGACAGGGTCACGTCAACACACGGTGTAACGCAGACAGGGTCACGTCAATACAAAGTGTAACGCAGACAGGGTCACGTCAATACACGGTGTAACGCAGACAGGGTCACGTCAATACACGGTGTAACGCAGACAGGGTCACGTCAATACACAGTGTAACGCAGACAGGGTCACGTCAATACACGGTGTAACGCAGACAGGGTCACGTCAATACAGTGTAACGCAGACAGGGTCACGTCAATACACGGTGTAACGCAGACAGGGTCACGTCAGTACACGGTGTAATGCAGACAGGGTCACGTCAATACAGTGTAACGCAGACAGGGTCACGTCAATACACGGTGTAACGCAGACAGGGTCACGTCAATACACGGTGTAACGCAGACAGGGTCACGTCAATACACGGTGTAACGCAGACAGGGTCACGTCAATACACGGTGTAATGCAGACAGGGTCACGTCAGTACACGGTGTAACGCAGACAGGGTCACGTCAGTACACGGTGTAACGCAGACAGGGTCACGTCAATACACGGTGTAACGCAGACAGGGTCACGTCAATACACGGTGTAACGCAGACAGGGTCACGTCAATACACGGTGTAACGCAGACAGGGTCACGTCAATACAGTGTAACGCAGACAGGGTCACGTCAATACAGTGTAACGCAGACAGGGTCACGTCAGTACACGGTGTAACGCAGACAGGGTCACGTCAATACAGTGTAACGCAGACAGGGTCACAGCAATACACAGTGTAACGCAGACAGGGTCACGTCAATACAGTGTAACGCAGACAGGGTCACGTCAATACACGTGTAACGCAGACAGGGTCACGTCAATACAGTGTAACGCAGACAGGGTCACGTCAATACACGGTGTAACGCAGACAGGGTCACGTCAATACAGTGTAACGCAGACAGGGTCACGTCAATACACGGTGTAACGCAGACAGGGTCACGTCAATACACGGTGTAACGCAGACAGGGTCACGTCAATACACGTGTAACGCAGACAGGGTCACGTCAATACACGGTGTAACGCAGACAGGGTCACGTCAATACACGGTGTAACGCAGACAGGGTCACGTCAGTACACGGTGTAACGCAGACAGGGTCACGTCAGTACACGGTGTAACGCAGACAGGGTCACGTCAATACAGTGTAACGCAGACAGGGTCACGTCAATACACGGTGTAACGCAGACAGGGTCACGTCAATACACTGTACGATGGACAAGGTCACATTATACACAGTGTACCACACACAGGGTCATGGTAATACACAGTGTACCCTGATATTGACTCTTATTTACCTCCCACCAGTGCTGATCAGCATCTGCTTTGGTCAGTTCTATAATGTCCCTGATTTCCATTCGTAGTGCCGGCCCAAAGGCGATGGGGGGAGGGGGAAGCCCCAAATACTCCTGGCATGCCTCCATCTTGGGTAGCCCTGGCAGAGAGAAGCAGGGAGAGAAACTCTGTAACACAGGAAATATTAGAGTGGGAGATCTGTAGGACATTGTGAGTTGGGAGATAAAGAAGTGAACGTATAATGAGGCAGATAATGCTTCACAATATGCTGTATATCCCCCAAGGAATGCTTATTGTATTGCAGGGAGTATCAGGGGGCTGCAGGGTACTGGGGTTTCCCTATTCATCAGTATTACAAATGATATCAAAGATCCAAGATGGCTGCCTCTAAGCTCCTGGGAAAGAAGTGCGAAGGTTCAGTGACAGCGGTGTGAGGGTTAGTGACACCCCACTACTCCATGTCTCGGTGCCCCCTCCCCCGTGTCTCCGTGCACCCTCCCCTCATCTCCTTGTGTCTCCACTGCATCACATACCAGACTCTGTCATTTTGTTCTGGGCTCCGCGGCACGGCTTGTTCTGCATTGAATGTGACACTTATTATAACAAGTAGTTACTGACTGACCAGGTCCCATCGCCTGCCCCGTCACCCTCCTCACGTCCTCTCTCCTGCCTCCTTCATGACCTCTCCACTGCCCCCTTCACGTCCTCTCTCCTGCCCCCTTTCATGTCCTATCTCCTGCACCCTTCACGTCCTCTCTCCTGCCCCCTTTCATGTCCTCTCTCCTGCCCCCTTTCATGTCCTCTCTCCTGCCCCCTTCACGTCCTTTCTCTGACCCCACCCTACATACCCTATCTTTCACACATCCTCATCTCCCTCTTTCCCCATCTCTCCTTCTTCCCTCCCTCCCCTTCTCCTCCTCCCACCCCTTCCTCCTCCTCTTCTTGGGATCTCTTCATCAACCTGCTCCTGGCATTGGCTAAGCTAGCCATTTATAAGACCAGGAAGCAGTGTTTGGAGAGGGAGGCCCCAGCAAACATCGTGGCCATGTTCCAGGCGCTGGTGCACTCCCGTATCCAGACAGAGTACACGTACGCCGAGTCCACTGGGACGGTTTCAGAGTTTGCCTCCCAGTGGGCGTCAGGCGGGGTGCTCTGCTCGGTATCCCCCACTTTGGATTATTTTGTACTAACCCTTCATTTTAGTGCACTTTATTTTATTTACAGTGCACTCGTTAATGGTGTCATTTGATATTTGTTGGGCTGGTTTTTCTTTGTTCTACTGTTCTAACGAAGTGGATTTGCTGTTTCAACTGATTGGCCGACTTCGCTGGCATCTCAACAAAACCAGGTCAAAATAGACCTCTCTCACTCCTTTTCACCCCATTCATCTTCTCCTTCTCCCCACCCCCTCCTCCACCTCCCCTTCTCTCCCTCCTCCTCCCCTTCTACCCCTCCCTCCTCTCCATCTTCTGCCCCAGGGTTGTATCAAATAAGGGACTGCAGGATTTACCTTTTTCAGAGTGGATGTGCCAGAATCTAAAACAGACCCAAAAGAGTTGGATTATTGTGCATGTGAAAATGAGACTGAAACTACCTCTGCCATATCATCCTCCACTTATTGAGACAGCTCTGTGCATGCCCCTCAGCACCCCTCCCCCCACTTTACCCTGTCTCTCTAAGCATGGACACCCTCTCTCGTGGCTCCATCGTTCCAGGCCTGTCCCACCTTCTTCTGCCCCCCTTTCTGCAGGCTTATCCTCCGCCTGTCTCTCCTCTCTCTAGGCCTGCTCCCTTCTGTCTAGGCCTGTCCCTCTCTATGACTATTTTATCCAGGCCTGTGCCCCTTCACTCCAGGCCTGTCCCATCACAATAATCCCCCCTGTTCCTAGATCTGTGCCCTCTGTGCAGACATGGCCGCCATGCTCACCTTGCTTCCCACAGTATGACACTCGGCCCAGACACTCCTTGTGTGCGGGAGCTCTGCAGTGGGAGCAGCGGTAACCCTGGAAGAAAAGACCCCTGAGGAGCCAGACACCAGGTGACAAGGACTGTGACATCTGTCTCACCTCACTAATAGCGGACTCTCACTCTCATTCGGTTATATCCGTCTTTCTTCTCTCTTTGGCTTTCTTACCCACTTTCTCACTCACTCATTCCACTCTCCCCCATCTCATTTTGCCCTCCTTCTCTTCCCCTCCTCCCAACTCTTTCTCCCATCTATCTTCTTCCTCCCCCTCCTGCCCTCCCTTCCCCGCTCCTTCCCTTCCCCCTCCTCTTTCCCCCTCCTCTTCCCCCTTCTTCTCTTCCTCATCCCATCTCCCCTCCTTTTCTCCCCACTCCTCTTCCCCCTTCCCTTCTCTTCCCCCTTCCCTCATTTTCCCCCTTCCTTCATCTTCCCCCTTCACTCCCTCTCTTCCCCCTTCCCTTCTCTTTTCCGCTTCCCCTTCTCTTCCCCCCTCCTCTTTCTCACATGACACCGCAATTCCATGACAACGCGTCGCCATGTGCTGTCGCAGTGTCACTTGAAGGGTGACAACGGCACAAAGAAGGTGAGAACTTTACAGAGGCCCCACGATCTCCCCTGGCAATCAGTGGGAAATAGAGCGGTCTGTATACGGTCAAGGACGTTGGTCCTCAACAAAACGCCGCTGGGACATTTCACTGCGATGTCCGCTGCAGGCCGGACCGCCCGCTCCCACAAGCCAGGTCTGATAAGTGCAGGTTTCAATCTCCCACGCGGGATCACTACACTGCCTAGACCTGCCACTCCAACGCAGCTTGTGGGAGTGGGCGGTCGGGCGTGGCAGACCTGGCTTGTCCAGCGGCGAGCTGCCGCATGGTGACATGTCCCTGCGGTGGAACGCCGGCATTCTGGTCACTGCCAAACGTCCCATTCCACTCTGTATATGGGGAGGAAAAAAGGGGAAATTTGCCGCTGGCCAAAACGTTGCCGCCCCAGGCCCAAGCTTATTGGCAACAAAACAAAACAAAGCGCAAAACGCTCATCGTGAAGTAGTAAAAAACTGTGTTTATAAAATAAGTGGTTCAAGGTTAAGCGTACATCAGATTAGAATTAATCAGGCACACGATCAACAGGCAGACCAGAGAATCGAAGACCACGCAGCAAGAAAGGAGGCAGCACTCAATGTAATGTCCAACAAATTTATTAAAGACAGGCACATTCAACCGACGTTTCGGTCCTTACAACAGGACCTTTCTCAAGGGAGTGCTCCGAGACATTACATTGAGTGCTGCCTCCTTTCTTGCTGCGTGGTCTTTGATTCTCTGGCCTGCCTGTTGATCGTGTGGGAGAGGAAGTGAGATCCTAGATGGGAGAATTCCTTGCAGTTCCTGGTTGCAGTTATTGGTAACAGCTACAGTGTAGCTCTATGTGCCTGATTAATTCTAATCTGATGCACGCTTAACCCTGAACCACTTATTTTATAAACACTGTTTTTTACTACTTCACGATGAGCGTTTTGCGCTTTGTTTTGTTGTTTTTAGATTTCAGGGTCTTGGGCTACCCTTTACTCAGCAGCAGACGCTCTTCTATATTGGTAACACAAGTTTATTTGTATCACCTACTCTCCACAAATTGTTTTTTTGGGTGTGTGTTGTATATTCAACCATTATCACGTGTACACTTATATAGAGGTTTATCTTCTTTTGCGCACTTGTTTGTCTGTATTTTTTGTCCAAGCTTATTGGGCCTGATGGGAAATAGGCCCCTGGACAGATGGTATATTCGGACGGAGTGAGGGACCTTTGCGAAAGCTTAAAGTGGGTCAGCTAGGTAGCTATGTTTTAACTCTTGTCCCATATGCAGGTCACGTGCTCACAGGTGTGCTGTATGTGACACCCCTCCTCCATCCTTATCTTCCCCTCCCCCTCCTTTTCTTCCCCCTACTGCTCCTTCTCTTCCCCCTCCCCCTTCCTTCTCTCCCTTTCCCCCTCCTCTTCCTCCTCCCCCACCTTCTCTTCTGCCCCCTCCTCTTCCCCCCTCCGCTCCTCCTCCCATCTCTTCCCTGCCCCCATATCTCTTCCCCCTCTCCCTTTTACCTATCTTTGCTCCTACCAGATCTCTTTCTCCCGCCTCTTGCTCTTTCCCTTCCCTTTTCCCCTCTTTCTTTCCATATCCCTCTCTTTCCCTATACCCCCTTGCACTCTTCCCTCTCTCCCTCTGCCCCTCTTCCTCTTTCCTCTCTCTCCCCTTCTTCTCTCTCCCTCTGCTCCCTCTCTCCCTCACACATATCTTTCCCCTTACTCTCCCCTCGCTATCTCTCTTTCCCCTCTTCTGCCTACTATCTCCCCCCTCATTTCCCCTTCTCACATTCTTTCTCCCTCTCTCTCCCCTCTTCTCTCCCCCTCCTTAGCCTCTTTTCCCCAACCCTATTTCCCCTCCGCCCTCTCTCCCTTCGCACCCTCTCCATCCCCTCTTTTATCTCTTTCTACCCACCTCTCCCCCTACTACCTCTCACTTCCTCACCTCTCATCCCTCCTTTCTAACTCCGCCGAGTTTCCCCATTCTTTTTGACCTTTCCCCTCTTCTCCCCGGTCTCTTTCTCCTCCCCCCTCTTTATCTCCACTTTCTCTGTTTCTCCCGTCTCACTCTCCGTCCCCCTACCCCTCTTTCTTTCTTTCGCGCTTCTCCCCCTCTCTTCTCTTCCTTCCCCCCCCCCTCCCCCTCTGTCGCTCCTGTCTTTCCCCCTTCTTTCCGTCCCTCCCCTCTCTCCCCCTCGCCTCCATCTTCCCTCTCCCTCACCTCAGTAACATCTGGCAGGCTGTGCATGTGGCTGTCTTTTCAAATGAAAACATCTGAAAGTCGTGTCCATTTGCCGCGGCATTTTCTGGGAAAATATTGGAACTGCAGGGAAAGGAGCTCAGTTAGCAATCTGTATACCTGTTTCTAACATGCACACACTGCGCATCCTGTATACCTGTTTCTAACATGCACACACTGCACATCCTATATACCTGTTTCTAACATGCACACACTGCACATCCTATATACCTGTTTCTAACATGCACACACTGCGCATCCTGTATACCTGATTCTAACATGCACACACTGCACATCCTATATACCTGATTCTAACATGCACACACTGCGCATCCTGTATACCTGTTTCTAACATGCACACACTGCACATCCTGTATACCTGATTCTAACATGCACACACTGCGCATCCTGTATACCTGTTTCTAACATGCACACACTGCACATCCTGTATACCTGATTCTGACATGCACACACTGCGCATCCTGTATACCTGATTCTAACATGCACACACTGCGCATCCTGTATACCTATTTCTAACATGCACACACTGCACATCCTGTATACCTGATTCTAACATGCACACACTGCACATCCTGTATACCTATTTCTAACATGCACACACTGCACATCCTGTATACCTATTTCTAACATGCACACACTGCACATCCTGTATACCTGATTCTAACATGCACACACTGCACATCCTGTATACCTGTTTCTAACATGCACACTGCGTGCACCCCGTATACCTGTTTATAACACGCAGACACCGCGTACCCTGTATACCTGTTTCTAACATGCACACACCGCGTACCCTGTATACCTGTTTCTAACATGCACACACCGCGTACCCTGTATACCTGTTTCTAACATGCACACACCGTGCACCCTGTATACCTGTTTCTAACATGCACACACCGTGCACCCTGTATACCTGTTTCTAACATGCACACACTGCGTACCCTGTATACCTGTTTCTAACATGCACACACCGCATACCCTGTATACCTGTTTCTAACATGCACACACTGCGTACCCTGTATACCTGTTTCTAACATGCACACACTGCGTACCCTGTATACCTGTTTCTAACATGCACACACTGCGCATCCTGTATACCTGATTCTAACATGCACACACTGCGCATCCTGTATACCTATTTCTAACATGCACACACTGCGTACCCTGTATACCTGTTTCTAACATGCACACACTGCGTACCCTGTATACCTGTTTCTAACATGCACACACCGCATACCCTGTATACCTGTTTCTAACATGCACACACTGCGTACCCTGTATACCTGATTCTAACATGCACACACTGCGTACCCTGTATACCTGATTCTAACATGCACACACTGCGTACCCTGTATACCTGATTCTAACATGCACATATCGAGTACCCTGTATACCTGATTCTAACATGCACACACTGCGTACCCTGTATACCTGTTTCTAACATGCACATATCGCGTACCCTGTATACCTGATTCTAACATGCACATATCGCGTACCCAGTACTGTGCATAACACACATGTATGTTAATGTTACGTGACATTTCAGACTCACAGAGCCATCTCAAACTGCTCCATCCACTTCTTCTTTAGTTCCCTGGTCTTGAAGAAAAGCTCATGACCCTGAGACCCTCGTGTGTCAATCAGCAGGAACATGTGTGACCACTGAAATATACACATATTTATACACACACACAGACACACAGACACACACACACACAGAGACATATAATGCTTTAATCAGCAGGAACATGTGTGACCACTGAAATATACACATATTTATACACACACAGACACACACACAGACACACACACACACACACACACACACACACACACACACACACACACACACACACACACACACACACACACACACACACACACACACACACACACACACACACACACACACACTGCTTTAATCAGCAGGAACATGTGTGACCACTGAAATATACACATATTTATACACACACACACACACACACACACACACACACACACACACACACACACACACACACACACACACACACACACACACACAGAGACATATAATGCTTTAATCAGCAGGAACATGTGTGACCACTGAAATATACACATATTTATACACACACACAGACACACAGACACACACACACACAGAGACATATAATGCTTTAATCAACAGGAACATGTGTGACCACTGAAATATACACATATTTATACACACACACACACACACAGACACACACACACACAGAGACATAATGCTTTAATCAGCAGGAACATGTGTGACCACTGAAATATACACATATTTATACACACACACACACACACAGACACACACACAGACACACACACAGACACACACACACACACACACATAATGCTTTAATCAGCAGGAACATGTGTGACCACTGAAATATACACATATTTATACACAGACACAGACACAGACACAGACACAGACACACACACACACACACACACACACACACACACACACACACACACACACACACACACACACACACACACACATATAATGCTTTAATCAGCAGGAACATGTGTGACCACTGAAACTCATACACAGATTATATATGGGGAGAATTGGCTGCACACACTTCTTGTAGTGCACACACAGGCATACACATAACACAGCACACACTTCTTGTAGTGCATACACATAACACAGCACACACTTCTTGTAGTGCACACACAGGCATACACATAACACAGCACACACTTCTTGTAGTGCATACACATAACACAGCACACACTTCTTGTAGTGCACACACAGGCATACACATAACACAGCACACACTTCTTGTAGTGCACACACAGGCATACACATAACACAGCACACACTTCTTGTAGTGCATACACATAACACAGCACACACTTCTTGTAGTGCACACACAGGCATACACATAACACAGCAGACACTTCTTGTAGTGCATACACAGGCATACACATAACACAGCACACACTTCTTGTAGTGCACACACAGGCATACACATAACACAGCAGACACTTCTTGTAGTGCATACACAGGCATACACATAACACAGCACACACTTCTTGTAGTGCACACACAGGCATACACATAACACAGCAGACACTTCTTGTAGTGCACACACAGGCATACACATAACACAGCACACACTTCTTGTAGTGCATACACAGGCATACACATAACACAGCACACACTTCTTGTAGTGCACACACAGGCATACACATAACACAGCAGACACTTCTTGTAGTGCACACACAGGCATACACATAATACAGCACACACTTCTTGTAGTGCATACACAGGCATACACATAACACAGCACACACTTCTTGTAGTGCACACACAGGCATACACATAACACAGCACACACTTCTTGTAGTGCATACACAGGCATACACATAACACAGCACACACTTCTTGTAGTGCACACACAGGCATACACATAACACAGCACACACTTCTTGTAGTGCACACACAGGCATACACATAACACAGCACACACTTCTTGTAGTGCACACACAGGCATACACATAACACAGCACACACTTCTTGTAGTGCACACACAGGCATACACATAACACAGCACACACTTCTTGTAGTGCACACACAGGCATACACATAACACAGCACACACTTCTTGTAGTGCACACACAGGCATACACATAACACAGCACACACTTCTTGTAGTGCACACACAGGCATACACATAAGACAGCACACACTTCTTGTAGTGCACACACAGGCATACACATAACACAGCACACACTTCTTGTAGTGCACACACAGGCATACACATAACACAGCACACACTTCTTGTAGTGCATACACATAACACAGCACACACTTCTTGTAGTGCACACACAGGCATACACATAACACAGCACACACTTCTTGTAGTGTACACACAGGCATACACATAACACAGCACACACTTCTTGTAGTGCACACACAGGCATACACATAACACAGCACACACTTCTTGTAGTGCACACACAGGCATACACATAACACAGCACACACTTCTTGTAGTGCACACACAGGCATACACATAACACAGCACACACTTCTTGTAGTGCACACACAGGCATACACATAACACAGCACACACTTCTTGTAGTGCACACACAGGCATACACATAACACAGCACACACTTCTTGTAGTGCACACACAGGCATACACATAACACAGCACACACTTCTTGTAGTGCACACACAGGCATACACATAAGACAGCACACACTTCTTGTAGTGCACACACAGGCATACACATAACACAGCACACACTTCTTGTAGTGCACACACAGGCATACACATAACACAGCACACACTTCTTGTAGTGCATACACATAACACAGCACACACTTCTTGTAGTGCACACACAGGCATACACATAACACAGCACACACTTCTTGTAGTGTACACACAGGCATACACATAACACAGCACACACTTCTTGTAGTGTACACACAGGCATACACATAACACAGCACATGGTACAAAAATAGTAACAGAAATCTGCTACTGTAGATCACAAAGTGGTCAAGATACCAGCACTGGACACAGAAATATATTTCTGAAATATTAATTCTCGATATAACCCTGTGTCATACGGAGCAATAAATACTTTCAAAATATATTTCTTCGTCCAGTGCTGGTATCTTGACCACTCTTTATGACCTAGTAGAATATATCTACATACACACACACACAAATATACCGACACACACATACCTGACTATAGAACCAAGACTATAAAGATACCTTCTTGTTCTCTCGGTCCCCAGAGGAATCGTCACGAATCTGGTAATTTGAAAGGTTTATAAAATCTTTCAAATCAAACGTGTCCCCCTTCTTCTTACAGATCAAAAGGGCTCGGTCCAGAAGGAAGGCATATCTGAGAACACACACAGGTAAATATATATATATATATATATATATATATATATATATATATATATATATATATATATAAAGCAGAAAATAGCCGTGTTAGTCCAGTTGCGATAGTGCAGAATAAATGAGTTCTTCAGTATTAGGTGATACCTTTTTTATTGTACTAACAATTTATGTCATAGGACAAGCTTTCGAGAGTTCTCCTCTCTTCTTCAGGTCAGCAATACTGATATACAAAGGATTCTATGGCTAAAACAGTGTAGAGAAACAAACAAACAAACAAAAAAAACAACAGATATGTACTGTAGATAAGGTAGGGTGTTAAAAGTGTTTGAAGCCAGGGAATGGTGACAAGGGAAGGTGGGGAGGGGGAGGGATGCTGGGGGGGGGAGAGAAAGTGTTGATAAGAATGGAGGCAAGCAGGATAATTACAAAAAAAAATGATAGGGTGTGAGAAAACCCATGTCCGCATTAAGTCCTTTGGTTTTGGTGTCAAAGTCTTATCATTCTGAGTTCAAATGTTTTCCGTTCTTGGGTGCGTTTAAACATTCCATTGAGGATTTTGATTTTTAGATCATTTATGGAATGATCTGGTTGTGAGAAGTGATGTCCCACAGGTGAGCAGTATCTTCCTTCTTCGTGATGGAGAATAGAGTGTCTGTGCATATTCATTCTTCCTTGTAGTTTTTGGCTGGTTTCCCCAATGTAGCAACCTTGGTCACATTTGTTGCACTGAATCATATACACTATATTCCTGGATGTGCAGCTGTATGATCCTTTAACATTGAATGTTCTATGGTTGTGACTGGCTGTGGGATCTTGGCATATATGTGTAGCCCCGGTCTCTTTTTGGTCCCAGAGACCCCCTCTGTAGCGTGCCGAGCGGTCGCGGGTGCCGCCGGAGGCAGCGACGGGCCCGCCGGCACGGCACGAAGGTGGGGGCCGGAGCAAGGAGCGCTCCGAGTCCCGGCGGCGCACCCGGCTAGCGGGGGCCGCCATTACCGCTGCGCGCGCATGCGCAGGGATTGCGCATGCGCCGAAGGTATCCAGGAGTTGCGGCGGCCATTAGGGACTCACGCATGCGCAGGGCAAGCATGCACGCGGCCCCAATAGTACAGAGGCCTCCATGGGACTACAAGTCCCTTGAGGCATAGTGAGGGAGACCCCAGGTGTCTGCAAGTGGCCAATGAGAGGCCAGGATTCCCTAGAGCTGGGATAGATACATTTCGCGGGCTTAGGGCAACGTCAGTTGGAGCTGGGAGCAGGAAGGGGAAGGCAGGGTGTAGGGAGCAAGTGGCTCCTGCACCAGGTAAGGTATCCCCAGGTCCCAGGCAGTCCCCAATCCCTGTTAGGGTAGTGGGTAGGCACTGAGGGATGGCCTCTAAGGTAGGGACCCTGCCCTTAGGTGTGAGTGTGTGTGCAGTCTTGTCAGTGTCATGGCTGTCAGTGCTGACAAGAAGGACACAGGGCTGAGTGCAGTGCAGCTGCAGGCAGAGTGTGAGTGCAGTGCGGTTGCTGCAGGTACAGTTAGTGCAGTGGGTTGCTGCAGGTATAGTTAGTGCAGTGGGTTGCTGCAGGTATTAGGGAGAAGTTAGTGAGAGGGGATCCGGGAGGTGAAGGGAGAGGTAGTGTGGGTGCAGGGGGTCAGTGAACCACCTGCATAGGACAGTTCTACCCCGCAGGCCTTAGGAGTATTCCCTGAAGTCACCATAGGTTGCTGTGCTGCAGGGACAGCCTATAGTGGTAGCGAGCATCACCCTTACTGAGTACCAGTTAGGGACAAAGCACAGAGTTGCGGCGGTTGCAGTCATATGGGACCAGACGGCTGGACACCGTGATATCTGGAGGCTACGTGTTGGAGGCGTCTGACCCTTTGTGAAGTTGTTGCCGGTCACCGCCGTGACCGGAAGGTATTATTACATCAAGTGCACCAACACCGGTCAACAGGCGCTGATCCCGCCTTAGGCGTAACTCTTTAGAGACACTGAGCGAGTGGCTAAAGAACTGAGCCTATACCAATAGTTCTATACATGGACACGGTGTGTGGGGCACGCGGTAAGGGGGCGGAGACGTTGCTCCTGATGAGAGTGGCCGAACCACTAAGGTTATACGCGCGTTAGAGTATAAGTGTATATGTTATGTGTTATTGCTGCGTTGCATTATAGAGTGATAAGGTTATTACTGTTGCGTTATAGTAAAGTGGTTGCATCATATATGTGTGTGCATATATTTCTTGCCCAGGGGAATCTCACATCACGGGGATCCTGGGTAAGTGGAGGCGCTGCGCTAATTAAGTGTATAAGTGTTACCCCAGGCTCCCAGCTAGTGGAGGTTCAGATCTCCTGGAGCCGCAGGTTGTGTACAGTGACCAGTAGTCTCTTTGGGAGCGTCAGAAAATGGGCTACATATGTTTGCAGAGTTTGCAACGTTTGTTGCTGCACGGTTTTGTGCCATTATCAGTGTCTTTAAAATCGTTGTGAAGTTTTCTGCTGACTAATTTCTGTTTGAGGTTTGGTGGTTGCCGGAACGCAAGAATGGGAGGTTTGGGAAAGATTTCTTTTAATGTCGCATCCTCTGCCAGCATGGGCTGCAGATCTTTGATTATTTTTTGTATTCCCTCTAGGGTAGGGTTGTATGTGGTCACTAGTGGTATGCGTGTGGCAGGTTCTTTCTGTCTGTATTGTAGCAGGTGTTCTCGTGGGGCTTTTAGTGCAGATGTAATAGTTTTGGCAATGGTCTTTGGTTTGTATCCCTTCTGTCTGAACGATTCGGTCAAGGTTGTGAGATGCCTGTTTCTGTCTTCAGTGTCAGAGCATATGCGGTGGTATCTTATAGCCTGGCTTTGTATGATACCTTGTTTTGTATGAGTGGGATGGAAGCTGGAGTTGTTGAGGTAACTGCATCTGTCTGTTGGTTTCTTGTATACAGAGGTGTGTAGTTTGCCATTTTTCAGTGTTACTGTTGTATCTAGAAAGTTTACTAGGTTTGCCGAATAATCCATTTTGAGTTTAATTTATGGATGGAATGAGTTCAGGGACTAAGATACCACCGCATATGCTCTGACACTGAAGACAGAAACAGGCATCTCACAACCCTGACCGAATCGTTCAGACAGAAGGGATACAAGCCAAAGACTATTGCCAAAACTATTACATCTGCACTAAAAGCCCCACGAGAACACCTGCTACAATACAGACAGAAAGAACCTACCACACGCATACCACTAGTGACCACATACAACCCTACCCTAGAGGGTAAACGAAAAATAATCAAAGATCTGCAGCCCATGCTGGCAGAGGATGCGACATTAAAAGAAATCTTCCCCAAACCTCCCATTCTTGCGTTCCGGCAACCACCAAACCTCAAACAGAAATTAGTCAGCAGAAAACTTCACAACGATTTTAAAGACACTGATAATGGCACAAAACCGTGCAACAACAAACGATGCAAACTCTGCAAACATATTTGCCAAGATACCACAGCCAGTCACAACCATAGAACATTCAATGTTAAAGGATCATACAGCTGCACATCCAGGAATGTGGTGTATATGATTCAGTGCAACAAATGTGACCAAGGTTGCTACATTGGGGAAACCAGCCAAAAACTACAAGGCAGAATGAATATGCACAGACACTCTATACTCCACCACGAAGAAGGAAGATACTGCTCACCTGTGGGACATCACTTCTCACAACCAGATCATTCCATAAATGATTTAAAAATCAAAATCCTCAATGGAATGTTTAAACGCACCCAAGAACGGAAAACATTTGAACTCAGAATGATAAGACTCTTTGACACCAAAACCAAATGACTTAATGTGGACATGGGTTTTCTCACACCCTATCAAATTTTTTTGTAATTATCCTGCTTGCCTCCATTCTTATCAACACTTTCTCTCCCCCCTCCCCCCCAGCATCCCTCCCCCTCCCCACCTTCCCTTGTCACCGTCCCCTGGCTTCAAACACATTTAACACCCTACCTTATCTACAGTAAATATCTGTTGTTTTTTTTTCTTTTCCTCTCTCTACACTGTTTTAGTCATAGAATCCTTTGTATATCAGTATTGCTGACCTGAAGAAGAGAGGATAACTCTCGAAAGCTTGTCCTATGACATAAATTGTTAGTCCAATAAAAAAGGTATCACCTAATACTGAAGAACTCATTTATTCTGCACTATATATATATATATATATATATATATATATATATATATATATATATACACACAGAGACACACACGTACATATCTATATATCAAATAAACAATCCATATAAACAGTCACTCATCAATGCTTGATTCCGATTACCAATTAATGTTTCGATCCAATTGCCTTTGTGAAGACAAAGCAGGGGGCTGAGGCCCCAAGATGGGCCGTTTCCCCCATAAGGGCTGAATTCCATTCACATGTGCTCACAAGTGATATTCTTTATTGGCTATATGCTAACGGTGGACGTTTTCTGTCGCCCTTTTCACCCACCATAACTTAAAATGTATGGTATATATATATATGTATATATATAAATATATATACATATACACACACATACATATATATATATATATTGACACATATAAACATATGTGGGGGTGTTTGGGTGTGTGTGGGGCGCATGGGTGTATGTGAGTGTAGTTTATGTAGGGAAGGTGTGTGTATGGGGGGGAGGTGTGTGTATGTTGGGTTGGGGAGGGGGGATGTTGTCCACCTGTCCAGTTTTGATCTCTTCTCCATGCTGATGATCTTCAGCTCCCCGTCAGTCTTTGGTCTCCCGAAGTGAGCAAGAGAATTACTCTGAGAGTGAGAGAAACAGAGACATGAGTGTGAGTGAGGGGAGGAGACAGACCTCAGAGTGAGTGAAGGGTGGAGATACAGAGACTTCAGACTTAGTGAGAGATGCAGACACCTCTCACTACGCCCACTACCTTCTGGGAGCCCCTATTACTAAGTAATGGGGAGGCGATGCTCTGCAGGTCACCTGGGAAGACCAACAAGAAGCGACGCTCTGCAGGTCTCTGCCAGGGGAGGGGTTAATGGAGTGACGCTCTGCAGATCTCTGGCTTGGGAGGGGTTATTAATATGAGATAACATAAGGCATACAGCAGAGCACATATAATTCTATATCAGTGCTGAGTATGAGGGACAGTGCAGGGAGACTCTTCAATAACCACATCCCCCCTGTACTAGACCATGGTACATTCTATAGGAGCTCACCCGTCTCACAGGCCAAGCCATAGGATCCCCACCACATCCCGCACATACCAAGTTCTCGATGGATAGTTGGAAATTTGTAATTTGCTTCAGGGTCTCGTTATCTCTCTTCACCTCGTTAACACACTGGGCCAAATCCTGAGGACAGAGGTTATATACAATCTGACACATCTCATATATACACCCTGACCCACCTCCTATATTATATACCCCATGACCCACCCGAGAGCTAGGAGGATGTATATAATTGTCTTTTTTTTTGTCACATTTTTTACCCACCATAACTTAACTAAGTGTGTATATATATGAGAGAGAGAGAGAGAGAGAGAGAGAGAGAGAGAGAGAGAGAGAGAGAGAGAGAGAGAGAGAGAGAGAGAGAGAGAGAGAGAGAGAGAGAGAGAGAGAGAGAGAGAGAGAGAGAGACAGAGAGAGAGACAGAGAGAGAGAGAGTGTGTTGCACATGCGCTGAATACGATTCTGCACATGCGCAGTCAGTCTTGAAATACAATGCAAATGAGGCCGGCATGGCATGTATGACTTCAACCCCCAAATATGGAAGACACTGAAAAGTAATAGCCCTCATTATCCGGAGACGGTGACAGTGTTCAGAAGAAGGAATGACTGCAGAGGGGGCTAAGGATCCCTGGAAGTTAAACAAAAGCCGTAATTCAAACATCAATCTGGTTATCTACAACTGTCTACTCTCTCCAAGGAAGCAGCACTGCAAGAACTGGACGCTGAACTTTAAGATTAAATGGGATATTGTTGGTCTTAGTGAAGTAAGAAGAAAAGATGAAAGCCCCATTGAGCTTAAAAGCGGACACCTACTGTGTTATATGAAAGAGGTACAGAAAATGCAAGAATCAGTAGAGTAGGTTTCAACGTTAACAAGAGATGGAGAAACAACATACAGTAATGGAGTATGAAATCTCATCGGAAAGAGCAGCCACAATCGTCATTCTGTTGACAAAGAGATATAGGCGAGATACAGGCTTCAAATTATGCAAGCGTATGCCCCAACATCAAGTCATGCAGACAATGACATCAACAAACTTGAAATGCCAAGGAAATTGTCACCTCTTAAGGATGGTTAGGGTAACGGGAATGAACGTGGAGACAGACTGGTAGAGTTTGCAGAATGTGAAAACATCTACATCCATGAATTCATTTTTCAAAATGAATCAAAATAGAAAATGGACATGGAGTGGGCCCAATGGAATAAAGAATGAAAGTGACTGTGCCTCAGGCACCAAAAAACATAGATTGTAAGCTCTACGGGGCAGGGACCTGTGCCTGCAAAATGTCTATTATTATTATTATTATCCTAACTAACAAAAGACACATGGTTGAAGACTGCACAGTCCTTAATCATTTAGGAGTGATCAGTGATTGGTGTGCTGCAAACTACATCGTAATGTGAAGAAGGAAAAACAAAACTGATTAAAAAGGATAAAAAAGCAAGCAACATCAAGAACCTCAAGGATAATGGCAGACAATTTTAACTGCAGCTAAAAGATCGCTTCAGCCTGCTCAAAATGCACGGAGACACTTTAAAGAACAATGATGAATTTATGACAATTGCATTTGAAAGCGCAGAAAAAACTGGAGAAATCGATAACAAAAAACAGTTACTGAGGAAAGTATAAGAAATGAAGCAATCCTAGGACGCAAGAACAAGAATTGAATATACAAAGCTGTGCAAGAGGACCTGCAAGCTGAAGATGTAACAACATTTAACTGTGAAAAACAACTACTACTGAAGATAACAAAAGATTAAAGCTACAGTTCAAGCTGCCGTTTTTAAAAATATATACAGTGAATTCTATGGTTTTTACATATCAGGACATAATAACAATCATCTGTTCCTTAGCAGGTCTTAAAATTAGGTAAATACAACCTCAGATGAACAACAACACATGACATATTACACTGTGTCATGATTTATTTAACAAAAATAAAGCCAAAATGGAGAAGCCATGTGTGAAAAACTAAGTACACCTTATGATTCAATAGTTTGTAGAACCACCTTTGGCAGCAATAACTTGAAGTTATCTTTTTGTGTATGCCTTTATCAGTCTCTCACATCTTTGTGGAGGAATTTTGGCCCACTCTTCTTTACAACGTTGCTTCAGTTCATTGAGGTTTGTGGGTATTTGTTTATGCACAGATCTCTTGAGGTCCAGCCACAGCATTTCAATCGGGTTGAGGTCTGGACTTTGACTGGGCCATTGCAACACCTTGATTTTTTTCTCTTTTCAGCCATTCTGTTGTAGATTTGCTGGTGTGCTTGGGATCATTGTTCTGTTGCATGACCCAATTTCAGCCAAGCTTTAGCTGTCGGGCAGATGTGCTTTTCATGCACATTGTGAATATCCCGGCCGGCATCTGCAGCAGCGCCCCCTAGCTGATTTTTTTTTTAATACATCGATCCTAAAATGCAGACCTATTTTAGCAATGTGAAAATAGGAAAAAAGTGCGTCCTAGAATCGAGGAAATACGGTATGTTCTGATATGTAAAACCATAGAATTCAAAGAGGGTGTACTTTCTTTTTCACACAACTGTATATATACAGGCATAGCCCGGTTTAAGGACACTCACTTTAAGTACACTCGCGAGTAAGGACATATCGCCCAATAAGCAAACGGCAGCTCGCGCATGCGCCTGTCGGCACGTCCTGAACAGCAATACTGGCTCCATACCTGTACCGAAGCTGTGCGCAAGCGGGGAGACTATAAAGCCTGTTACAAATGCGTAATTTTCATCAGTTATGCACGTATAAGACGATTGCAGTACAGCACATGCATCGATAAGTGGGAAACAGGTAGTGCTTCACTTTAAGTACATTTTCGCTTTACATACATGCTCTGGACCCATTACGTACGTTAATGCGGGGTATGCCTGTATATATTTTCCCATTCAATATGTGCAGCAATACAATCTGCACACTGGCAAGTGATTAGCTAAGCTGCAGATCGATCTATTCCCCTGTAATCGACTGTAAACTGATCGCTTGCTCAGGGTTATTTAATTCCATTCTTGCACAGCATTGTGGGCAATGTAGTTCCTAGAATATGATTGACTAGGCAGTTACTAGATACAATTTGTTCACTGCTAGGGAGAGGGTGTGGCTCAAGAGCCAGAGCCTATCAGAAGGTGGAAGGCGGCTGCCACTTTGGAAATGCTTTCTGCATTAGAAACATTAAAAATGTCTTTAAAACATTCTTTTTTTTAAAATGCTACAAGTATTTTCTCATAGTACAGAACTGATTTATTTAAAAAGCCCATGAGGTATATGGATACCATTGGGCTCTATACCATGGTCTGGTTGCCTGGCAGGGGTTAAGGAAGAGTTCTGGTAACAAACACTGGTTTTAAATTAAATAAAGCTGTGGCCTTGTTTATCTGCAAATGTGTTTGTCGTTCTTTGGTGGGGAGAAAATGGGCATTTAGCTCGCCATGTATGATTGGGAATAAGCAAATGATTGCACTCAAACAGGATGACAGTACAACAATAAAAGATTATGTCTAAACACACTTTTATCTATGTTGATACATAGACCCCAGAGTGTTGAAGAAGGGTACATTTATATTATAAGGAACATTTACCAGAATGCCACTACATTAACCATTAGATTACTGAAGATACAAGCAAGATAAGGATCAGCAAATGAGTGCGACAGGGAGACACCCTGTCACCAAAGCTTATCACAGTAACACTTTGAAGAACTGTTCAAGACATTGACTTGGGAATAAAAAGGAATTAAATTCAACAGTGAATACTTCAGTCACCTAATGTGCGATTTGCAGATGACATTGTGATTTTTGCCACAGGTCCAGAAGGCCTCCAGCAACAAATCAGAGAACTTGCCACAGCAAGTAAGGATGTGGGCCCCCATATGATTCTCAGCAAGACCAAAGTGATGTTCAACACACGTGTCAACTCTATAAAGGTCGAAATAAATGGAATAGAACTAGAAGAAGTTGAAGACTATGTCTACCTTGGCCAGCAAGTAACAATGGATTGAAACCTTTTCAAATGAAATCAATAGAATGAAGATGGTAAGGAGCGCATTTGGAAGAAACAAAACAATCTTGCAAGGGAACATTCCACTGTGCCTCAGAAGGAAAGTTTCCAACCAGTGTATCCTGCCTGTGTGCACGTATAGATGTTTGTGACCTTCGGCAAGTCACTTTATCTCCCTGTGCCTCAGGCACCACAAAATAGATTGTAAACTCCATGTGGCAGGGACCTGTGCCTGCAAAATGTCTCTGTAAAGCGCTACGTAAAACTAGCAGCGCTATACAAAAGAGCATGCTATTATTATTATATAATACGCAGTTGCCTCTCACCCTCATTGCATCCAGAGCCAATTTCAGGTTTTCTTTTTCCGTTGGCTCAATTGTGTGTTTCACCAACTCCTGTGGAGGAACCGTGGGGGAGAGAGGAGTCATTGTGAGAGCAAAGGAAACCAGGACAGAGAGGTTAAATCACGAGAGAGATGGAGAGGGTGAGAAGAGAGGGACTGTGAGAACAGAGTGGGGGAGGAGAGGAGGGATTGTGAGAGGGGAGGAGATACTCTGAAGAGGAGGAGGGGGGAAATACAGTTAGAGAGCAAAGAAAGTGGAGGCCGGGAGAGAGCAGCGGGAGGGAAATGGGTGGAAGGAGGGACAGTGAAAGACTAGAGAGTGGGGGCGCCATGAGACAGGGGGGACAAGTTGCAGAGAGTGGGAGAGAGGATGGCCGTTGATGGAGCAGGGAGAAGTAGGGATGATTGACCATGAGGGGAGGGGGTAAGGGAAGATATAGAGGAATAAGGGATAGAGAAGGAAGGGGGGGGGGAGAGATGAGTTACTGCGAGAGAGCAGAAAGAGTTGAGGAAGGTGGCTCAAAGGGGGTTGACCACTCACCTGAAGCTGGTAATAGTTAGCTGGTTAGTAACTCCTAACTTGTAGCTGGTTATAGTTTGCTTGTTAGTGACACCCTCACCTGCAGCTGGTTATGGTTAGCTAGATAGTGACCATTTACCTGCAGCTGGTTTTGGTTAGCTGATTAGTGACCACCTCACTTGGAGCTTGTTATGGGTAGCTGGTTAGTGACACCTCACCTACAGCTTGTTATAATAAACTGGCTAGTCACCTCTCTCCTACAGTTGGCTATGTTGAGCTTTTTAGGGACCCATCCCCTGCATTAGTTATGGTTAGCTGGTTATGGTTAGTGACTACACACCTGCAGAAGGAGATGATATTTCAGGACTCGCTGCATCGGCACCATCAGCAGATCCCGAAGTGAGAAACGCCCATTATTGGCCCTCCGGGAACATTCCTGAAAAACATGTTCCATTGCATAACCCCAACCCCGCGCAAGTCTTTCACAAGACATAGCCCAGGCCCAGTGTCACATGACATAACCCACGGTCGCACAGGTTCTGTCACATGACATAACCCCGGCCCAGCGTCATATGACAACCACTGGCCTGGTACTGTCGCATGACACTACCCTAACCCAGCCGGGTTAGTCACATGATATAACCCTAGCCAAGGTACCGTCTCATGGCCTAACACCAGCATGGGTACTGCCACATGACACAACCCCATTCTGGGTACTGTCTCATGACGTAAACTGAGCCTGGATACTGCCTCATGATATACCTCAGATCCAGTACTGTCACATGACAAAACCCCAACCAAACTCAGGTACTGTCACATGACATAATCCCAGCACAGGTACTATCACATGGCATAATCCCAGCACAGGTACTGTCACATGACATAATCCCAGCACAGGTACTGTCACATGACATAATCCCAGCACAGGTACTGTCACATGGCATAATCCCAGCACAGGTACTGTCACATGACATAATCCCAGCACAGGTACTGTCACATGACATAATCCCAGCACAGGTACTGTCACCTGGCATAATCCCAGCACAGGTACTGTCACATGACATAATCCCAGCACAGGTACTGTCACATGACATAATCCCAGCACAGGTACTGTAACATGGCATAACCCAGACCTGGGTAATTTCATATGACAAATTACATTGTCTCCACACATGACCTCCCATTATAACAATGTCACTTAATTCCCAGACATCAAATAACCCCCATTTCCATAATCACCTCCAGCCTCATCCTGACGTCCTCATGCTCCTGTGATGTTTGCTCCAGCTGTTTGGTGGCAAATTCCACCTGACTGCAGTATGTGCCGTAAATAAGGAACCTGTCACAGCACAGGAGACAGTCAGTGCAGGACCCAGCATTATTTTACTATATTATTATTTATTAGATATTATTTATATATATATATGTGCAAGTGAAAAGAACTATAAGCGCTACAGTGAACAATATTCAATAGTGTCAAATAATAACACAATAAAAATAAAGACTGTGTAATCAACAATCAATATAGGGGGTGCTAACCTGTGTCTAACCTTTCCCTAATTAATGCAGCCAATTAGGTCCTCGACCCCACAAGAGCCGAGAAAGAAGGAATATGTAAGAATGACCTAGGCGCAGAAAAAAGAAGGGGGAGGGGGGGACAAACATAGAGTAGTACGTCTATAATATATCACTGGCAGAGGGTAAGTGATGCACTCACAATTGGATGGATAGTAAGAGCCCTTATCCAAAAATCATAGGATCATGAGCAGTCTTGGGGGTTGTAAGTTTTGCTTGAACAGAATTTTCTTTCCGTGCTGCTGTAATGCTGCAGGATCCTGGTCGTTCTGAGGGTACTTGTTCTCCTTCTCAAGAAAATAACATATGGGGGAGACGGAGAACAAGTACCCTCAGAACGACCAGGATCCTGCAGCAAGACAGCAGCACGGAAAGAAAATTCTGTTCAAGCAAAACTTACAACCCCCAAGACTGCTCATGATCCTATGATTTTTGGATAAAGGCTCTTACTATCCATCCAATTGTGAGTGCATCACTTACCCTCTGCCAGTGATATATTATAGACATACTACTCTGTCTGTTGTCCCCCCCTTCTTTTTTCTGCACATACTGTAGGTCATATATATATATACATATATATATATATATATATATATATATATATATATATATATATATATATATATATATATATATAAGTTCTTCAGTATTAGGTGATACCTTTTTATTGGACTAACAATTTATGTCATAGGACAAGCTTTCGAGAGTTATCAGTATTGCTTGACCTGAAGAAGAGAGGCTAACTCTCGAAAGCTTGTCCTATGACATAAATTGTTAGTCCAATAATGTTAGTCCAATAAAAAAGGTATCACCTAATAGTGAAGAACTAATTTATTCTGCACTATCGCAACTGGAGTAACACGGCTATTTTCTGCTTTATATATATATATATACATATATATATGACGGTTTCTCTGCTACACAGTATATCTCACCTCTCCTTGTATCTCAGAAACACCTGGAACAGGTTCTGTTGGCTCTTGGTTAAGATGCTGGTCTTTAGCTCGGCCAGAAAACTCTGGTGAAGAGTCAGCAGGTCCTAAAACCCAGAGGGAAAGAGGAACACGTGAGGTGTGTGTATATATACTATATATGTGTGCATATACAGTTGTGTGAAAAGAAAGTACACCCTTTTTGAATTCTATGGTTTTACATATTAGGACATAATAACAATAATCTGTTCCTTAGCAGGTCTTAAAATTAGGTAAATACAACCTCAGATGAACAACAACACATGACACATTACACCGTGTCATGATTTATTTAACAAAAATAAAGCCAAAATGGAGAAGCCATGTTTGAAAAACTAAGTACACCTTATGATTCAATAGCTTGTAGAACCACCTTTAGCAGCAATAACTTGAAGTAATCGTTTTCTGTATGACTTTATCAGTCTTTCACATCGTTGTGGAGGAATTTTGTCCCACTCTTCTTTACAACATTGCTTCAGTTCATTGAGGTTTGTGGGCATTTGTTTATGCACAGCTCTCTTAAAGTCCCGCCACAGCATTTCAATTAGGTTGAGTTCTGGACTTTGACTGGGCCATTGCAACACCTTGATTCTTTTATTTTTCAGCCATCCTGTTGTAGATTTGCTGGTGTGCTTGGGATCATTGTCCTGTTGCATGACCCAATTTCGGCCAAGCTTTAGCTGTCGGACAGATGGCCTCACATTTGACTCTAGAATACTTTGATATACAGAGGAGTTCATGGTCGACTCAATGACTGCAAGGTTCCCAGGTCTTGTGGCTGCAATACAAGCCCAAATCATCACCCCTCCACCACCGTGCTTGACAGTTGGTATGATGTGTTTGTGCCGTGTTTGGTTTTCGACAAACGTGGCGCTGTGTATTATATCCAAACATCTCCACTTTGGTCTCGTCTGCCCAAAGGACATTGTTCCAGAAGTCTTGTGGTTTGTTCAGATGCAACTTTGCAAACCTAAGCCATGCTGCTATGTTCTTTTTAGTGAGAAGAGGCTTTCTCCTGGCAACCTTATCAAACACACCATACTTGTTCAGTCTTTTTCTAATTGTACTGTCATGAACTTTAACATTTAACATGCTAACTGAGGCCTGTAGAGTCTGAGATGTAACTCTTGGGTTTTTTGAAATTTCTCTGAGCATTGCACGGTCGGACCTTGGGGTGAATTTGCTGGGACGTCCACTTCTGGGAAGATTGGCAACTGTCTTGAATGTTTTCCACTTTTGAATAATCTTTCTCACTGTACAATGATGGACTTTAAATTGTTTGGAAATGGCCTTATAACCCTTCCCAGATTGATGGGCAGCAACAATTGCTTCTCTAAGATCATTGCTGATGTCTTTCCTCCTTGGTATTGTGTTAACACACACCTGAATGCTCCAGACCAGCAGACTGCTAAAACTTCGGCTTTTATAGAGGTGGTCACACTTTGTCACACTTGCTGATGATCAATTAATCAAGGGTATTTGATTAGCAGCACCTGTCTGCTACTTAGCATCTTAATTCCTATAGAGAGCGCCCGGGTACCTTTTGTCCAAGTAATATTTCTCCATTTATTCCTCTCATTCTATCAATAGTGATAGTCCAATCTCTAGAGAACGCCCGGGTACCTTTTGTCCATATCTTAATTCTTATGGAAGCAGTAAGGGTGCACTTAGTTTTTCACACATGGCTTCTCCATTTTGGCTTTATTTTTGTTAAATAAATCATGATACGGTGTAATATGTCATGTGCTGTTGTTCATCTGAGGTTGTATTTACCTAATTTTAAGACCTGCTAAGGAACAGATGATTGTTATTATGTCCTGATATGTAAAACCATAGAATTCAAAGAGGGTGTACTTTCTTTTTCCCACCACTGTATATGTATAATGAATTTCAGATTTCATTGATGACTTCTGGAAATCAGTTCTTGCACAACCTAGATGTGGTCCTTTGTGGAAATCCCCCTTGTTCTCCAGATTGGGCAAAGTCCAGGTTACAGCTGATTATTGAGAATCTTCATAAAAATGTTGGAAGTGATTGCAAGTAGATTTTTGGGTCTGTAGTTCTTGAGGTCGTCTTATGGTTGAGTATAAATATGGCATTGATTGATTGATCTGGGATGTTCCTGTTCTTAGGGAATGTAGATTTAAAAAAAAAAAAACCCTTCTTTGCTCTGTGTTAGTGATTGTAGTAACTCAGAAATAATGGTGCATAGAGGGATAAATTATAACATAGTGTTTTGACAAAAAGTGAGAGATCCCATTCTTTCAGCACTCTATTCCCCCTGGTACCTCTAGGACAGTGCCCCCCTCTCAGTGGTATCTCTAGGACAGTACACCCCAGTGCGCCCCTTCCATCAGTCACCTCAATGTTCATGAAGATGTTGTTCATCTCTTGTCTGCGCAGGAATGTCTGAAGTGGCTTCATAAAATACTGCAGAGTACAGAAGAGACATGAGTATGACCTGCCCACGTACCGCACGTTCACACGCTGAGGTGAGACTGACCGCCAATGTGTATGTATTTATATATATATATTTATATATGGACATGATGACATGGTGCTTATGTGGATAAGCATAACACTACATCTTTCCATCTTTTCCACACCCATACATGGGCAAAATCATATAAAACAACACATACATTGTTCTACTTGCTATGTGACATACATGCTTACCGGTCAGTGCTCAATGTTCTATGTTCACTATACATCCATTAAAGTAACATAGAGCTACTATTAAAAATATACACAAATTCTGGGCACTGAAAAGGAAGAGGGCACTACCCTAGCAGTCCAGTTTAATAAGGCAAGACATTCCTCCTCGATTGTGTTAAGAATTTACCAAGGAGAGGAGATAGACACAACAAACTTTTGAAATGAGAAATATACTGGATGCAAGAATCAAGAGCATTTGGTAAATACAGTAGGGAATGAATAGAGAGTGCAAATGAGGAGTCTTCCCTTCAACAATCAACCAGGCAGCCACATCTGTGGATCTTACACATAGGGGATATATACTAACCCAGAGTAAACATTTCCAGTTCTTTTAGCCACAGATCAAGACAAAGAGGGAACGCAGGTGTTTTTAAATGAAGAGTTAATGCAATCACTTGCTTTTATATTTCCCAGTACACTATCCCATAGCCTTGACAATTAAATGATCTGCTATATTGTTTATAATGTCTGCTGGCACATTGGAAAGTCAGCGCACAGTCTTTTTTTCCATTGTGATTATAGAAGAACCCTCCTAGTGTACTTCGAGAAGTTTCAGCACAAGCGGTGTACCTCGAGTGAGCTGGCTCCTGTTCTTCTTCCAGTAAAGCAGCATTGCAAGCACTGGAAGGCCAACTTGAGAAGATTAAATGGGATATTGTTGGCCTTAGTTAAGTACAAAGAAAAGACGAAGACCTCATTGAGCTTAAAATCAAACACTATATTACAGAGGTACTGGACAGAAAATGGAAGAGTCAGTGAAGTAGGCTTCATCATTAACAAGAGATACCTCCAACAATATAGAGGTGTTGGACCTAAAATCCCTGGACTTTAACCTAATAGGATTCTGGGTAAGAAGAGAGACTGTGTTTTGTTTGAAGACGTGGCCAGTGTCAACCAGCACGGCATGGGTTAATGTTCCAAGGCAGGATTATGGGGGACAAACGACCCAGATACAGCTGCACACATTATCTTTGCAAACTACCTTGCTTGAGAGAACTCCTGACACGGGAGAGGACATCCCACACATTGGGCTCAGAGGAAAGATAACATTATGTATGAGAAATAAAACAGTTACACAAAAGTTACAGAAGATAAGAAAAGGGGAAGCATTGGAGCGTGCGCAGATACTGCTGGAGCGTGAGAATGACGCAGTGTAACAGCTGTCTGGGAAAGGTATAAGTATAACACCCTGAATAAGATTCCCTTTGTCTTGACCAAGGGAAGAATATTCTTGATTGTTTTGTCTTGCACACAAAGGACAAAGCTGGCTACTCGCTGGTATTGATGCTACGCCCATAATAAACGACAGACAAAGTATGAAAGCACAGTCAGAATTGTCGTTCAGTTGACAAGTTGACGAGATACATGCTTCAAATAATACAAGTGTAGGCCCTAACAGCATCATAATTTTGCAGTGGATACAACATAATAAACCACATCCAAGTAGTATAAATTATTTACACGAAGTAATGATCTACCACTCATTTTAGGATTCGTAGATTACGCATTTGATTCTGTCCACACCTTTATTGTTCTAAATGCCTTAAGAAGACAATGCGTTGAAGCGTCCATTGCTATTATAAAGAACATTTACAAGTACAGTATGCCACATCAACCATTAGATTACATGAAGATACAAGCAAGATAAGGGTCTCAGCAAGGGAGTGCGGCAGGGAGACACCCTGTCACCAAAGCTTTTCACTGCAACACTTGAAGAATTATTCAAGACA
Organism: Ascaphus truei; assembly: GCF_040206685.1. Lineage (NCBI taxonomy): Eukaryota > Metazoa > Chordata > Amphibia > Anura > Ascaphidae > Ascaphus > Ascaphus truei. The sequence goes on along the minus strand of NC_134488.1, from coordinate 60,808,259 downwards.
TTGCATTGAGAAGAAAGAAAAAATCAGAATGAACCATGAATATCTGAGTCACCTATGATATACAGATGACATTGTTATTTTTGCCACAAGTCCAGAAAACCTCCAGCAACAAATCGGAGAACTCGCAGAATGAAGTAAAAAAGTGGCACTCCATATCAATCTCGGCAAAACAAATGTGTCAACTCTGCAAAGATCTAAATAAATGGAATAGAACTAGAAAAAGTTGAAGACTATGTCTACCTTGACTGGCAAGTAACAATGGATGGGAAACATTTGAATTAAATCAATAGGAGAAGGAACATGAGATGGAGGGCTTTTGGAAAAAACAAGACAATCTTTCAAGGGAACCTTCCACTGTGCCCCAAGAGGAAAGTTTTCGATCAATGTATTCTGCCCGTGCTCACGTATGGATGTAAAACTTGGACCCTAAATGCGAAGATAATTCAGAAGCTTCAGACAACTCAAAGAAGTATGGAGAGATGTATGCTGGGTATTACCCAAAGAGGCAGGAAAAAGAATGAAGAGGTTTGTAACCAAACAAAAGTTTGTGACATCATCACATGGGTGAAGAAATGAAAATGTCAGTGGGCTGGATATATATCGCAAGAAAAAATGACCACCTTTGGACAAAGATGGTACTCGACTGGATTCCAAAGGAGATTAAAAGACCAAGATGACGACCAAGAGTAAAATGGGAGGATGCAATCAGAACATGTGTTGGAGCAACGTGGAGAAGAGAGGCTAGCAACCTCAGTACCTGGAAGGTCATTGGAGAGACCCTCATACAGAAGTGGATCGAAAAGGGCTGAAGATGATATATGTTACAACCCCAATGCAAGTGTGTGTATATAAATATGCATATATTTATAATACTATGTTATATTATATATTTACCCTGGATAACGTTAAACAATATGTCAAACCATCCCCTGTAGTGATGTAATCACAGGTACAGTACCTGGCAAATGGATACCAGGGTGTCTGTGTATTTCTCCTCTGTCTGCTGCATCTCCTGAAGACAGCATCTCCTCATATCCACTGGGGCCAACTTCTGTGGGGAGCGTGAAAAGGCAGAGAAGAAAGAGGGAGAGAAGAGGGGAAAGGGAGGAGAGAGATACCGGAAGAGAGGGAAGAGGAGAGAGTGATAGAAATTAGTGTGATGAAAGCTTTTAACTCTGCTGTAGTTACTCTCCACTGTATATATCCCCCCATTGGAGTTACCCCAGCTGTAGCAACCCCCCTCCACAGTAGTTACTCTTCTACCCCTTCAGTTATCCCTAATAGCAGTTACCCCCTGTATTTACCCTTCACTACAGTAGTTACCCTCAACCCAAGTAGTTGCCCCCTCCCCTGTTGTTATCCCCTTTACCTTATACTACCCCCTTCTCATTGTAGATACCCCCTCCCCTGTAGTAACCCCCCTCCGCTGTAGTAACCCCCTCCCCAGCAGTTACCTCCTCTCTTGTGGGTACAGGTGGCTCTTCAACCTTCATAAGATCCTCATAGATCTCATTTCCTTCCTCTTCATCTGTCTCAATACAGTCATAGAGGTCTTCATCTTCCTCACCGGTGTCACTACGAGGGGACAGATGACATCATGTATATATGTATAGTTGTGTTTATAGCCACGACATTGTATGCAGCGCATTACAAAATTACAATATAAGGTATATAAAGTACAAACAATGGGGATAAGCGCAACAGGTAAATGACAATATTAGGCCAATGGAGACCCTGCCCTGAAGAGCTTACAATCTAAGTGGTATGTCGGAAGCCTTACAGACACAGTAGGAGTATTTGTGCATTATTAAAAGTGCAGTCAGGGACCATGTGACATTGTATTTGTGTTTACATGATGTTACAGTTAAATTCGTATACGATGTCTTGTTCGTGTGTATATGACATCATGTCATTTACAATGGGTTACTGTGACGGTGAAGGGGTTCCCAGGCCACCAATTAAAGCATTATGCCCAGCTGGGGGGGGGGGGGCTGAGTTATAAAAGGTGACTGTGAAGTGTCAGTTCTGCAGTCCAGAGCTGGCTGCAGCCCTGAAAATGTATGATACAGTGTGAAATGTGCCCCTGAGCTATATTGGGGAATTGTGAGTGTCAGCTATTCAACCCAATTGTGGCATATAACTGTTGGTATAATAAAGATGTATGTGGTTTTACTGTTCCAGGATTGCCAGCCAGCGAGAATGTGCAGGGCGTGAGGTTCACGGGTGACTTTACGGTAACATTTTGTCAGGGTGTGTTTGGGTAGACGGGGGCCACTGTTGTGTGTTACCCCGAAACATGTACTCAGGAATCCCCCCAGATTCCTGAGGACATGAGTAACATAGATCACCAAACAAAATCCTCCCTAGAATGCAGTTTGCAGCTCACCGCCAAATCTCCCTGCTTCAGCACAAACCAGGACAGTAAGACCGGGCAGGGAACTGAATTACATTAAAGGTTCTCGGAATATGCCCAAACCCCAGACCCCAGTGTGGGGTTCAGTACATCTCTCACCAGGAATAAGGTGAAGAGAGTTATAGGGGTTTTAAGTTAAAATGTAGAATGTCAGCTCCTGGGCCCGGGCATTGTGTATGCATTACTGTGACTGTGTGAAAAATACCCCCAACCTACACGGGGCATAAGGGGTTAATGGTTAGGGGTTAATGGTTATCCCCACACTCTAGTCAGGTATAAGATGGAGCAGGTTTGTTTTATTAAAATAAAATGTAAAGGGGTATGAAGGGGTTCAAATATATCTGCAGGTATAGCAGGGATTCTCCAGTATAGCAGAGGTACCCACATAAATGTCCAGGTACCCTGAATCCAGTATAGGGGTTCAGGGGGGAAATCATATCATGTGTTAAATGTATGAATTATGATAACAATGTTTTTGAATGAGTGGGAAAAGAGCATGGGTTTTAACCATCCCCCAAGATTAATAGGTTTAAACGTTAGTCCTGCAGAAACTCAGAGTGGGCTTATGGCTACTAGTCCAAAGATTTATTTGTCCTAGAGGTGTTAAACCTTTTGTTGACACGTAGGGTGTGTAATACTGGGCTTTGAAATGGAGGATAAGAAACCTCTGAGCTACAAAGAAATAGTGGTGTGAGAGCCATTTGTTCAGAGGGGGAGAGGAGAACAGTTTGTCCTGACAGATGTCCTGGGAAGTAAGCTTGGCTAGGTATGCTAAGTGGCAAGTGGCCAGTGGGGGGAATATGACATTTTTGTTGCAAATGCGCAGTTGCGATACTGAGGCTTTGTGCCAGTTTTTTGGGAGTGCCTGGCAAAACCTTGCTATAGGTGGAATAATTGGTTCCCACGCAGTGATTCGCTGCAGACTGAAAAGATAGACTTTTGGAGTTTTTAAAAGTTGGTGCAGCAATCAGAAGTCTGAGTCATCTGAGATTGATATTCATCTAAGTTCGATCTAAGTGTTCCATCTTGTAAGAAGTTCCATCTGGTTCATCTAAGCTACAGTGAGCGGTACAGAGACTATTTCATCGCAACTAAAGATTTGTATCCAGCTTCCAGTATTTGTAAGGACTAAGAATTAATTAATCCTGCATTGGGGGAACGAAAATATTACTTTTGGTGGAGGAACAGGGGTTGCAGCTAGCGCCCCTAGCCAAGGACTGTTACATTGCTCTTTTTGTGCAGCAACCCCACGTGTGGGAATTCCTACCTAGAGACTGGATTTCTGTGGATTTCATTCCGTGAACATTTATTTTTCGTTTTGCCCCATCCCAGTTAGTGTGTTATTCGTCATATTTTTGTAATTCAAGCTATGTGTGTTCTTTATGTGAATAAATACAATTTATTTTATTTCATGCTTTATTCAATCAAAGAATCCAGATGGTAAAGTGGTAATAAGCTTGGTCTAACATGACAGTTACCTCACCTGCCTGTAGTATTTCTCTGTACTAAATCACATTGTACCCTTTTTCTAACATCAGTGGGTACCTCTTGCCTTATCCCTACTGTCACAAATGTATTTGGGGTCCCAGTGACGTTCTGCTCCTGGAGAAGTCTGACTCACTCAATCTGGTCGGAGAGGCCGCTGTAGATGTCCTCGTCTGTCACCAGCTCCTCAGTGGGAAATGGCCTGAGGACAAGGTAAGGATGCAGTTTGTCACATGTGGGGGCAGTGTGTCACATGTGGAGGCAGTGTGTCACATGTGGTGACAGTTGGGGCTCAGCATGTCATGTGGTGACAGCTGGGGGACAGTGTCGCATGTGAGGACACCTGGGGGCAGCATATTGAATGTGGGGACAGCTGGAGACTTTGTGACACATATGGTGACAGCTGGGGATGGTGTGCCACATCCGTCCTCTAGAACGAGTGCTGGCCTTTCCATTAATTTGGCGACTGTCCCAATGGTTTTAGAACTTCTCGTGTGCCGGCTGCCGTGACTGGTAAATGTGCCCTGACCCCAGCAGCTAATGAGGGGGGTGTGGGCACCGTTTGATACTCACTCAATGCCTTTACTCTGAGAGATCTGAGTCCAAGATAATATAGACAGAGTGTCGATAACCTGCAGAAGGAAAAGGAAATATAGAGGCTGTGAGTGTAACATTTAGTAAGTAGCTCCAGAGGATATGTGCAATAGTGTAAGTGGAATGTCTCACTGCCCAGGCTAATTTATTACTTGTGTGATAATACTGGGAGGGGTATGTGTACTAATGCCCTGATATGTTCTTGCTGTGTGGGTCTTTGTATAATTTTACTAATATATTATTAATGGGAGGGTTCTGTGTACTATCACACTGATATGTTATTACTGGGAGGGGTCTTCCTATTATCACACTGAGATTATTAATGGGAGGGGTCTCTGTATTATCACACTGATGTTATTAATGGGAGGGGTTTCTATATTATCACACTGATGTTATTAAAGGGAGAGGTCTGTATTATCACACAGATACATTATTACTGGGAGAGGTCTCTGTATTATCCCACTATGTTATTAATGGGAGGGGTATGTATATTATCCCACTGATGTTATTAATGGGAGAGGTCTGTATTATCACACAGATACATTATTACTGGGAGAGGTCTCTGTATTATCACACTGCTATGTTATTACTGGGAGAGGTCTCTATTATCACAACAATACATTATTATTGGGAGGGGTTTCTGTATTATCACACTATGTTATTAATGGGAGGGATATGTATATTATCACACTATGTTATTAATGGGAGGTGTATGTATATTATCACACTATGTTATTAATGGGAGGGGTATGTATATTATCACACCAATACGTTATTACTGGGAGGGGTCTCTGTATTATCACACTGATACATTATTAATGGGAGGGGTTTCTGTATTATCACACTATGTTATTAATGGGAGGGGTATGTATATTATCACAATGATACATTATTAATGGGAGGGGTATGTATATTATCACACTGATACATTATTAATGGGAGGGGTTTCAATTATCACAATGATACATTATTATTGGGAGGGGTATGTATATTATCACACTGATACATTATTAATGGGAGGGGTCTCTGTATTATCACACTGATGTTATTAATGGGAGGGGGCCTCTGTATTATCACACTGATGTTATTAATGGGAGGGGTCTCTGTATTATCACACTGATGTTATTAATGGGAGGGGTCTCTGTATTATCACACTGATGTTATTAATGGGAGGGGTCTCTGAATTATCACACTGATGTTATTAATGGGAGGGGTCTTTGTATTATCACACTGATGTTATTATTGGGAGGGGGTCTCTGTATTATCACACTGATGTTATTCATGGGAGGGGTCTCTGTATTATCACACTGATGTTATTAATGGGAGGGGGTCTCTGTATTATCACAATGATACATTATTATTGGGAGGGGTCTCTGTATTATCACACTGATGTTATTAATGGGAGGGGTCTCTGTATTATCACACTGATACATTATTAATGGGAGGGGTCTTTGTATTATCACACTGTCATTATATCTTATTACGTGGAGAGGTCTATGTATACTGTACTGTACTACATTATATTATGGTGAATTACAATATATTATATATTATGTTATTACATTTCATTATAATATTACATTCTTATATTATATTTTATTATAATATTACATTATCTTATATTACACTATATTATATTTTATTGTATTGTATTACTATGCTATTTTACTTTACTATTTATGTTACATTGTCTTTTATAATATTACATATTTTGTATGATATTTCATGTAGTAGTCTTAATTTACATTTATATTATATATAATTTTATATGATAGAATATTTTATATTATATGTTATATATAATAGTCTATATTATGTTTCAATTTTATATGATATATTATACTATATATATAAAAATATTATTTTATGTTGTATTAGATTTTGTGTTTTCTATATTATATATTTTAGTTTATCTTATCTAATGGAATTTCCATTTGATATTTTATTAGATGTGTTATTTTATTAGAGGGCGTGAAGCCACTTTTTTCAAGTTACCCTCCAGTTATATCCGGACAGTTTATTGTTTCACCTCCCACCAGCTTTTCTGACTTCCCACAATGAAAATGTTGAATAAGTCTCTGAGGGGCTCATTTAACATGTGCCGAATCAGTAGAGCAACCACAAGTCTGTGTGTGAGTGAGTGAGTGAGTGAGTGAGTGAGTGAAAGGGTGCATTTGCACCCCCAAGAATTTCAGATATTCTCAAATATTTACTCGTGGTTACAGCGGTCCTGCGCTCTTCCTCACAGCACTGAAACTGATTGCGGGGGGAGAGAGTGGGACTCTGTTAGAGAGCAGCCCTCGTCCATCGGCGTTGCGGCATCATGAGATGCTGCATTGTCACGCGATGCTGCATTGTCACGCGATGCTGCATTGTCACGCGATGCTGCATTGTCACGCGATGCTGCATTGTCACGCGATGCTGCATTGTCACGCGATGCTGCATTGTCACGCGATGCTGCATTTGTCACGCGATGCTGCATTTGTCACGCGATGCTGCATTGTCACGCGATGCTGCATTGTCACGCGATGCTGCATTGTCACGCGATGCTGCATTTGTCACGCGATGCTGTATTGTCACGCGATGCTGCATTGTCACGCGATGCTGCATTGTCACGCGATGCTGCATTGTCACGCGATGCTGCATTGTCACGCGATGCTGCATTGTCACGCGATGCTGCATTGTCATGCGATGCTGTATTGTCACGCGATGCTGCATTTGTCACGTGATGCTGCATTGTCATGGCGACACAGCATCACATGGCGACGCGTTGCCATGACACTGTGCCGTCACGTGATGCAGCGTCCTCATAACGTCAATGAACGAGGACCGGCAGGTAAAAACTTTGCACCCCCAATATGAATTTCGGTGCAAACCAAACCAAACCAAACCTCCATTGAACAGAACCAGGATTTCGTCCCTTCGTTTGTGGTCAGGTATTTAATTCACGTTCAGCATTATGGCAGCAGTCGCCTTAGCCTGCAAGTGACTGTCTTGCTATTAGATGGGAAGCTACAATTCCTCTATGAATATACATTAGACTGTATATATTATGGCAGGGGCTACCAACAGGTCAGGTTTTCAGGATATCCCTGCTTCAGCACAGTTGGCTCAATCAGTGGCTCTGTCATTATGACTGAGCCGCTGACTGAACCACCTGTGCTGAAGCAGATATATCCTGAAAACCTGACCTGTTGGTAGCCCTTGAGGACTGGAGTTGCCCAGCCCTCTGTTATGCCATCATTCGTATCATGACATTGGGGCTCGTGATACTAAGAGTTACAAATGGAATTTTTGGACTTATATTGATGCACAAATTATATTGTGCTTGCGTGTCTATTAACCAAGTACTTTGTTTTTATTCCTTATTGTGCGCCTTAAGCGTTAAAAATGGTTGTAATCAGGTATATTGGTGCAACCCCATGGGATGTGCATGATGGTATCTACTAAAAAGTACAGTCATGTGAAAAAGAAAGTACACCCTCTTTGAATTCTATGGTTTTACATATCAGGACATAATAACAATCACCTGTTCCTTAGCAGGTCTAAAAATTAGGTAAATACAACCTCAGATGAACAACAACACATGACATATTACACTGTGTCATGATTTATTTAACAAAAATGAAGCCAATATAGAGAAGCCATGTGTGAAAAACTAAGTACTCCCTTACTGCTTCCATAGGAATTGAGATGCTAAGTAGCAGACAGGTGCTGCTAATCAAATGCCCTTGATTAATTGATCATCAGCAAGCGTGACCACCTCTATAAAAGCTGAAGTTTTAGCAGTTTGCTGGTCTGGAGCATTCAGGTGTGTGTTAACATAATGCCAAGGAAGAAAGACATCAGCAATGATCTTAGAGAAGCAATTGTTGCTGCCCATCAATCTGGGAAGGGTTATAAGGCCATTTCCATACAATTTAAAGTCCATCATTCTACAGTGAGAAAGATTATTCAAAAGTTGAAAACATTCAAGACAGTTGCCAATCTTCAAGTAGTGGACGTCCCAGCACATTCACGCCAAGGTCAGACCGTGCAATGCTCAGAGAAATTGCAAAAAAAAAAACAAGAGTTACATCTCAGACTCTACAGGCTTCAGTTAGCATGTTAAATGTTAAAGTTCATTACAGTTCAATTAGAAAAAGACTGAACAAGTATGGTTTGTTTGGAAGGGTTGCCAGGAGAAAGCCTCTTCTCTCTAAAAAGAACATAGCAGCACGGCTTAGGTTTGCAAAGTTGCATCTGAACAAACCACAAGACTTCTGGAACAATGTCCTTTGGACAGACGAGACCAAAGTGGAGATGTTTGGCCATAATGCACAGCGCCACGTTTGGCGAAAACCAAACACAGCATATCAACACAAACACCTCATACCAACTGTCAAGCACGGTGGTGGAGGGGTGATGATTTGGGCTTGTTTTTGCAGCCACAGGACCTGGGAACCTTGCAGTCATTGAGTCGACCATGAACTCCTCTGTATACCAAAGTATTCTAGAGTCAAATGTGAGGCCATCTATCCAACAGCTAAAGCTTGGCCGAAATTGGGTCATGCAACAGGACAATGATCCCAAGCACACCAGCAAATCTACAACAGAATGGCTGAAAAAGAAAAGGATCAAGATGTTGCAATGGCCCAGTCAAAGTCCAGCCCTCAACCTAATTGAAATGCTGTGGCAGGACCTTAAGAGAGCTGTGCATAAACAAATGCCCACAAACCTCAATGAACTGAAGCAACGTTGTAAAGAAGAGTGGACCAAAATTCCTCCACAACGATGTGAGAGACTGATAAAGTCATACAGAAAACGATTACTTCAAGTTATTGCTGCTAAAGGTGGTTATACAAGTTATTGAATCATAAGGTATACTTAGTTTTTCACACATGGCTTCTCCATTTTGTTTTTAATTTTGTTAAATAAATAATTACACAGTGTAATATGTCATGTGTTGTTGTTCATCTGAGGTTGTATTTACCTAATTTTAAGACCTGCTAAGGAACAGATGATTGTTATTATGTCCTGATATGTAAAACCATGGAATTCAAAGAGGGTGTACTTTCTTTTTCACATGACTGTATATATCTTTACACTATAACAGTCGAACCTGCGTCAAAATCGTCTGCCAAGCAGAACCCGACCAAAGTCCTAAAACACATCTTCATACTATTCGCAACTTAAAGCACTTCTAATTCTGCTATGTATCTATGCAAACAATTTGTTGCCGATGCACAGGTGTTTCAGTTTATACGTTAACAAAATTTATTATTTTCACAGTACGGCTGTTATAAAATATTTGTAAGTAATATTTGATATTGACTAATACTAGTTAAAAAAAAATACACATTCTGTTTTAATCTAAATTGTATCAGGTATACAACACGTCAAATCATTTCAGACAACAAGCTATGAGTCATATGTAAGAAGGCACACAAGAACCTTTCTACATACCACCACATTTTAGGATGGTTTGTACGACTTTTTAGCACTACAATTTTGACACGCAAAATAATTTCTAAGATCCTGTTGGTACACAGGGCTCCTAATGTGTTCTTGTCTACTCCTCCCCTGGAATATCTCAGGACTTCTCATTTCTAAGCTGCCTCGGTATGTGCAGAAGTGATGTCAGTCGGAGTTTCCCAGCAGTTGAAGCTTCACTAAAAGCACTATATAGTACGATTTTAACAGGAAGTGAGTGAAACCCGCAGGGGAACTGAAACATCTAGCATTTGTGTTTGTGTGCGCGCGTGTGTCTGTGTGTGTGTGCGCGTGTCTGTGTGCGCGTGCATGTCTGTGTGTGCGTGCGCGTGTGTACACACAGCATTCAGAAACACATTCATACAGTATATACATTTATTTTTGGGGTTTATGTTTTGATTGCCATTTATAACAGGGCTCTTAAACTAGTTATCAAAATATATAACCTTTTTATATTTTGGACTTTTGCTTTCACTTATATTAGGCATCTTTTCCCTTTTTTCTGGGATTTTCTGTTTGTAAGGTTGGGCAGTATTGGTGCTGTGTTTAGGGTTGGGCAGTATTGATGCTGTGGGTAAGGTTGGGCAGTATTGATGCTTTGTTTAGGGTTTGGCAGTATTCGTGCTGTGTTTAGGGTTGGGCAGTATTGATGCTGTGGGTAAGGTTGGGCAGTATTGATGCTTTGTTTAGGGTTTGGCAGTATTGATGCTGTGTTTAGGGTTGTGCAGTATTGATGCTGTTTCTAATGTTGGGTAGTATTGATGCTGTGTTTAGGGTTGGGCAATATTGATGCTGTTTCTAAGGTTGGGTAGTATTGATGCTGTGTTTAGGGTTGGGCAGTATTGATGCTGTGTTTAGGGTTGGGCAGTATTGATGCTGTTTGTAAGGTTGGGCAGTATTGGTGGAGTGTTCAGTTTTGCAGCAGATCATATCAAATTACAACCTTCCCGAAATCCCTGACATCGAACAAGTCAAACGCCTCGAACAGATCCGCTCTGCGCAGCCCGAACTTCTCACTGCAGACGGACAGGAAGGTGCGGATATTCTTCAGACACAGGAACTGAAAGAGAAGGCCGGTGTCACTGAGCATGCCAAGGTACTCTTATTACTGCGAGGATCCCTGGCTATTCCCAGAGTACTCTCATTACTGCGAGGATCACTGAGCATGCCTATGGTACTCTCATTACTATGAGGATGAGAGTATACCCAGAGTACTCTCATTACTATGAGGATCACTAAGGGTGCCCATGGTACTCTCATGACTGCGAGGATCATAGGGCTTGCCTGGGTATTATTGTTACAGCAAGTTTCACTAGTTGTGCCCATTGTACAGCCCTCATACCGGGGTACTCCCATTACTGCAAGGATCACTGAGCGTTCCAGGGTACTCCCATTACTGCAAGAATCCCTAAGTATGCCCATGGTACTCTTATTACAGCGAGGACCACAAAGTGTGCCTGGGGTACTCTCATTACTATGAGGATCACTGAGCATGGCAATGTACTCTCAATACTAAGAGGATCACTGAGAGTACCAGGATACTCACATTACCGCAAGTATCATTAGGTGTGCCTATGGTACTCGCATTACTGCGAGGATCACTGAACATGCCATGGTACTCATTACTATGAGTATCACTGAATGTACCAGGGTGCTCTAATTACAGTATTGCTGTGCGTGCCCATGGTACTCTTATTACAGTGAGTATCACTGCCGAGTGCTCTCATTGTTGCGAGCATCACTGAGTATGCCAGAGCTCTTACTCTCATGTACTGCTGTCCCTGAGAAAGAAGGAATAGTCTTGTGGTAGCTGTCAGCCTTTGAAGTGGGAGTGCTTAGTTCTAGATGCAGTTGTCTCTCTCTGTAATAGTTTTTGTATTGGGTTTACCAGCATTAAACAGCAACATTACAATACAGAAAAAACAATGAGATACACAGAAAAACATTCTTTTATGCACAATTATTTTTAGTATTGCTCATCATACTTATGATTTCAAAATTCAACACATTAACACAAATAATAATAAAAAGAAAATGACAGATAATAGCATTTTCAAAGCTTAACATCAATGCTATCACCACACATTCTCCTAACAAAATCTGGCATAAGATTCCCCATTCACCATCTCCCCCATCAACCCTGTACTATCATATTTCCTCAAGGGCAAAATGACCTGTGACCCATCGCAATTAATTGGGACGTCCCTACTCCCAGGTGTAGAGACCGTGGTGAGAACGGTTCCGGTACCACCAAAAAACAACACAACCGTGGTGGTAACGGTTACTCTGAATCAGAATGGGTGGTTCTTATTGGATACTCGCTTCCAATTCCACTTATATAGCTGTCGGAGTAACAAATGCTCAAGAGCAACCATTATTACCACGGTGTATTTGGACTTTAATATAGTTTTAATTGTAGCGTGGAGGGGGGAGTTGGCCTAGAAACCCCCTTCCTCTTAGTAGGCTCAAACCCGGTTCATCGTATACCTTAGGTTCCTATTACCCTTATCCACTACCTACCATTTTATATGTAGTCGTCTAACTGGGGGGTGAATCTTGCACCACGCATCCAGTAGTGGCTATACCAAGCAGCACTGTTGTTGTTTTGAGGATACACTTTAAAGCCCTATATTTTAATTATTTGTATATAATAAAAGATTTTAAAACTTATACCATTCTACCATGTACTGTTCTTTGGGTGACTTCTCATACCTATTCATGCATTTATACTCCTTTTCCATCTTTTCCCTTTGAGTGGTATTGAGTGCACATTTATAGGGGATCTGCTTCTGAACCACTGGCCCATCTGGACCATGTGTCATTCCGTTTTGTCGCGTATGCAGGGATATACCAAATAAGTAAACATGGGAAGGATGTTGATCCAGGGTGTAATCTGTTATTGGAGTCAGGCAGGAATTTATTTTTCATCTTATGAGATATCATTGGATGATCTGTCACTGGGGTTTTTTGTTTGCCTTCCTCTGGATCAAAATACTATAAATACACATAAAGGATAAAGTATCTATTGTCTAAATTTAGCATAGGTTGAACTTGATGGACGCATGTACTTTTTCAACCTCATCTACTATGTAACTATGGGGCAGCTAGGCGCTGACACTCACTGTATGGGGCTGCTAGGCGCTGACACTCACTGTATGGGGCTGCTAGGCGCTGACACTCGCTGTATGGGGCTGCTAGGCGCTGACACTCACTGTATGGGGCTGCTAGGCGCTGACACTCGCTGTATGGGGCTGCTAGGCGCTGACACTCACTGTATGGGGCAGCTAGGCACTGACACTCGCTGTATGCGTCTGCTAGGCGCTGACACTCACTGTATGGGGCTGCTAGGCGCTGACACTCACTGTATGGGGCTGCTAGGCGCTGACACTCGCTGTATGGGGCAGCTAGGCGCTGACACTCACTGTATGGGGCTGCTAGGCGCTGACACTCACTGTATGGGGCTGCTAGGCGCTGACACTCACTGTATGGGGCTGCTAGGCGCTGACACTCGCTGTATGCGTCTGCTAGGCGCTGACACTCACTGTATGGGGCTGCTAGGCGCTGACACTCACTGTATGGGGCAGCTAGGCACTGACACTCGCTGTATGCGTCTGCTAGGCGCTGACACTCACTGTATGGGGCAGCTAGGCACTGACACTCGCTGTATGCGTCTGCTAGGCGCTGACACTCACTGTATGGGGCTGCTAGGCGCTGACACTCGCTGTATGCGTCTGCTAGGCGCTGACACTCACTGTATGGGGCAGCTAGGCACTGATACTCGCTGTATGCGTCTGCTAGGCGCTGACACTCACTGTATGGGTCTGCTAGGCGCTGACACTCACTGTATGGGGCTGCTAGGCGCTGACACTCACTGTATGGGGCTGCTAGGCGCTGACACTCACTGTATGGGTATGGTAGGCACTGACACTCACTGTATGGGTCTGCTAGGCGCTGACACTCACTGTATGGGGCTGCTAGGCGCTGACACTCACTGTATGGGGCTGCTAGGCGCTGACACTCACTGTATGGGTATGGTAGGCGCTGACACTCACTGTATGGGGCTGCTAGGCGCTGACACTCACTGTATGGGGCTGCTAGGTGCTGACACTCACTGTATGGGGCTGCTAGGCGCTGACACTCACTGTATGGGTATGGTAGGCACTGACACTCACTGTATGGGTCTGCTAGGCGCTGACACTCACTGTATGGGGCTGCTAGGCGCTGACACTCACTGTATGGGGCTGCTAGGCGCTGACACTCACTGTATGGGTATGGTAGGCGCTGACACTCACTGTATGGGGCTGCTAGGCGCTGACACTCACTGTATGGGGCTGCTAGGCGCTGACACTCGCTGTATGCGTCTGCTAGGCGCTGACACTCACTGTATGGGGCTGCTAGGCGCTGACACTCGCTGTATGCGTCTGCTAGGCGCTGACACTCGCTGTATGCGTCTGCTAGGCGCTGACACTCACTGTATGGGGCTGCTAGGCGCTGACACTCGCTGTATGCGTCTGCTAGGCGCTGACACTCACTGTATGGGGCTGCTAGGCGCTGACACTCGCTGTATGCGTCTGCTAGGCGCTGACACTCACTGTATGGGGCAGCTAGGCGCTGACACTCACTGTATGGGGCAGCTAGGCGCTGACACTCACTGTATGGGGCAGCTAGGCGCTGACACTCACTGTATGGGTCTGCTAGGCGCTGACACTCACTGTATGGGGCAGCTAGGCGCTGACACTCACTGTATGGGGCTGCTAGGTGCTGACACTCACTGTATGGGTCTGGTAGGTGCTGACACTCACTGTATGGGGCAGCTAGGCGCTGACACTCACTGTATGGGGCTGCTAGGCGCTGACACTCACTGTATGGGTCTGCTAGGCGCTGACACTCACTGTATGGGGCAGCTAGGCGCTGACACTCGCTGTATGGGGCTGCTAGGCACTGACACTCACTGTATGTGGCAGCTAGGCGCTGACACTCACTGTATGGGGCTGCTAGGCGCTGACACTCACTGTATGGGTCTGCTAGGTGCTGACACTCACTGTATGGGTCTGCTAGGCGCTGACACTCACTGTATGGGGCTGCTAGGTGCTGACACTCACTGTATGTGTCTGCTAGGCGCTGACACTCACTGTATGGGGCTGCTAGGCGCTGACACTCACTGTATGGGGCTGCTAGGCGCTGACACTCACTGTATGGGGCTGCTAGGCGCTGACACTCACTGTATGGGGCTGCTAGGCGCTGACACTCACTGTATGGGTCTGCTAGGCGCTGACACTCACTATATGGGGCAGCTAGGCGCTGACACTCGCTGTATGCGTCTGCTAGGCGCTGACACTCACTGTATGGGGCTGCTAGGCGCTGACACTCACTGTATGGGTCTGGTAGGCGCTGACACTCACTGTATGGGTCTGCTAGGCGCTGACACTCACTGTATGGGGCAGCTAGGCGCTGACACTCACTGTATGGGGCTGCTAGGCGCTGACACTCACTGTATGGGGCAGCTAGGCGCTGGCACTCACTGTATGGGGCTGCTAGGCGCTGGCACTCACTGTATGGGTCTGCTAGGCGCTGACACTCACTGTATGGGGCTGCTAGGTGCTGACACTCACTGTATGGGTCTGCTAGGCGCTGACACTCACTGTATGGGGCTGCTAGGCGCTGACACTCACTGTATGGGGCAGCTAGGCGCTGGCACTCACTGTATGGGGCTGCTAGGCGCTGGCACTCACTGTATGGGTCTGCTAGGCGCTGACACTCACTGTATGGGGCAGCTAGGCGCTGACACTCACTGTATGTGTCTGCTAGGCGCTGACACTCACTGTATGGGGCTGCTAGGCGCTGACACTCACTGTATGGGTCTGCTAGGCGCTGACACTCACTGTATGGGGCTGCTAGGCGCTGACACTCACTGTATGGGGCTGCTAGGCGCTGACACTCACTGCATGGGGCTGCTAGGCTCTGACACTCACTGCATGGAGAAACTAGATGCTGACACTGAATGGGGAAACTAGAAGCATGCAGCAGGAAGATGACACTGCATGGAGCAATTAGGGGCTGACACTCACTGCATGGGGAAACTCTGGGCTGACAATAACTGTATGGGGAAACTAGGAGTATACATAAGTGTAGCAGGGTCCCCCTAAATGTGTTCTGTTGCAGGGACTCCCGTGCTGTGCCGGGGAGATTCTGTGGGGGCTAGTGTGTCGCCGGGGGCTCCCGGCGGCGTCAGAGGCAGGGCACGCCATGTTTTTCCTGTCCATGCATGCGTGGAGGCTCGCGCATGCGCAGAGGCTATCCGGCGACCATGTTGCGATTGGCACGAGGTTTGCGCATGAGTGGTACGTGTTTGGAGTCGCGGCGGCCATTATACTTAGTGCAGGGCTCCCTAGGGTCGCGCATGCGCAGGTAGGGCTAGCGGCGGCCATTACATTATCGCACATGCGCAGTAAGGATCTCATACGCGGCCCCAATACAAAAGAGGTCTGCCAGGGGCTACAAGCCCCAGGAGACATAGGGGCAGAGATACCACCTGACGCCAGGGAGCCAATAGGGCTTACAGCTTCCCCTGAGGAGAGATACATTTGGCGCGTTCAGGACAGGAAGAGTCAGTAGGAGCTGGGACACAGAGAGGGGAGGGTGTATATGTGCAGGGAGGCAAGTAGCCTCTACACTAGGCCAGAGATCTCCCCTAGGCCCCAGCTAGGCCCTACTCACCCTCAGCTTGTGGCTGCTACAGGGATGCTCCTAGGATAGGGACAGAGTCCTGTAGAGCAGCTTAAGTGAGTGTCACAGCCAGGAAGCGTTATATCCTGGCCATTTCTGTGAAGGTGGATCATCCTCTGTGGTAGCAGAGGCAGAGACTGTTCCGTGGTGGATCACTCCATTCGGGAGCCATCCATCACAGAGGCGGACGCGACGTGGGATCATCCTTCAGGAAAGGGATCCCAAGTACAGAGCATCTGCGTGCCCGGGTGTGGACACACCCAGCAGGTACAGTCAAGTCACCAAGTGCACCAACCTCATCTCATCTTAGTGGGCAGCGCTGTATCACACTTGGGTGGGAGGGGGGGCACTTGGGACTCTTGATATATGGTGTGGGGTTACGGCCCAGTGAGGCCAGTGTTACAGGGGTGACACTATTGTTGGTGATGTTATTGTTGGTATACCTATCTGCATATAGTAAACTGTTTTATATATACTCTGGTGTATGTGGTTACTGTATGTGGGTCTTGTGTCAGGGGTTATTCTACACTTAGAAACCTGCACAGGTGGAGGCGCTGTTATTGTGAAGATCGTTCCAGGATACACCCCAGGTTCTCATCAGCGGAGGTTCAGGCCTCCTGTGAACCTTTTGTAGGTTTCCAATTTGAGCGGAGCGCTGTGTGTCTCGTGAACATGGAAGAAAGAATATATATAATAGTGCAGATGGTATAACAAATGAAGCCTCAGAATATATAAAGTCTCTGCAATGGTTGTACTCACAAATGACAATGTCAATAATAAACGTATCAGAGACCCTTTTATTATTGACATTGTCATTTGTGAGTACAACCATTGCAGAGACTTTATATATTCTGAGGCTTCATTTGTTATACCATCTGCACTATTATATATATTCTTTCTTCCATGTTCACGAGACACACAGCGCTCCGCTCAAATTGGAAACCTACAAAAGACCTATCTGGACCTGGACAGTCCGTTAAAAGGGTGTAGAGCTGCTTTTCATTTTTGTATTTCACATCACTATTATCATTCACTTTATATTGGTGGAGGTCACTTATCATATTTTGTGATATAAATTGAAAATCACACATCACTGTCACTTATATTATATAGACAAAATATTTTTTCACTATAGTTTAAGAAGCGCCCGGTTTTTATCTTTGTTTCTGTATACTCCTGTGAACCTGACAGATAACGCACCACACGTGTTAATATGTGTAGTTCTCCCACAAAGGTCCCTAGATGAGATCAGGGTGGGGGGAGGGATATATGTGTTACATAAGGAACTCCTATGCATTGGCATTGAGAAGCTAGGAGTTGGCACTCAATGCATGAGAAAGCCAGTAGCTGACTGACACTCACTGCATGGAGAAACTTGGAGCTAACTTTCACTGCATGAAGGAAGTTGAAGCTGAGACTCACTGCATGGGGAACTAGGAGCTGACACTCACTGCATGGGGAACTAGGAGCTGACACTCACTGCATGGGGAACTAGGAGCTGACACTCACTGCATGGGGAACTAGGAGCTGACACTCACTGCATGGGGAACTAGGAGCTGACACTCACTGCATGGGGAACTAGGAGCTGACACTCACTGCATGGGGAACTAGGAGCTGACACTCACTGCATGGGGAACTAGGAGCTGAGACTCACTGCATGGGGAACTAGGAGCTGACACTCACTGCATGGGGAACTAGGAGCTGAGACTCACTGCATGGGGAACTAGGAGCTGACACTCACTGCATGGGGAACTAGGAGCTGAGACTCACTGCACAGATAAACAAATATAGGATGGTGCTGTGTTAGCCAGTAGAATAGACAAACAGAAGCAAGGTACAAGTGATACCTTTAATAGCCATGTGGTAAAATAAAGGTGGTAGACAACATGGAAGAAAGGACCAATGTGGCTAACCACCATTCTCTGCCTTTAATATCCAACATTTCTGTAGGGAGAAGGGACATTTGTGGTCCTGAAAGCTTGCACTCTTTTAAACAACTAGTTCGCTATCAAAGGTAGCACTTCTTCCCTCCTATTGCTTGCACCGATAAAGCGATGCTAGAGACCAGAAGCAGAGCTAGGAGATGGCCGGGGGGCGGGGGGGGGGGGGGGAGGGCAAGCGGGGCAGCTGCCCCAGGCGCAGAGGGTTAGGGTGCAAGTGAGCGGGTGTGCGTGTGATCGGTGTATAGCGGAAGAGGCTGCCGGAGGGAGCTCACTGCAGACCAGGGAACTTGGCTGCACGCGCCGCCAGCCTGGCAAGCGTGCACGCAGCGCAGACAGTGGGGCCGTAGCTTTAGGCTGCTCTTATAGTGTCGACGACAGCGACGCGACGTTGCGTCAAAACAAATGCATTGCCGCCATCGCGTGCGCTTATAGTAAGCGCGACATGACGACTTAGTCGTGATCCCTGAAAGTCATCTCAATTTGATTTTTACAGCAACCGCAGCCGGCCGTCACATCGCCGTCGCTGGCACTATAAGCGCAGCCTTAGGCCTTGGCCATGTTTAGCGCTTGCTGGCGGAAGCGTGCTGACGCGCGCTCCCGCTCAGCACTGATCCCTTACAGCCGCAATTAGAGCGGCTTTAGTAGGGGCTCACCTGCGCTTCCGCGCGCTTGCGGAAGCGTAGGTCTTAGGGGAATTTTAAATTCCCCCGCTTGCCGGCGCGACAGGCCGGTCACGTGAGCGATTTGCCCAATGAGGGCGAACCAGCTCCGTGACGTCACTGGCCCGCCCCCGGCCAGTGACGCGCCCGCCCCCGGCCAGTGACGCGCCCGCCCCCGGCCCGCCCCCTGACGGCTGCTGACAGTGCGTGCGGTAAGCAACCGCAAGGCCAGGGAAAGCACCCCCTTTCCCTGCGCCTCAGCGTGCCTCAGCACGCCAGCAGGGAACATGGCCGAGGCCTTAGAATGTCTCAAGTCTGTAGCTCTCAGTGCTCTGGACCAAGTAGTAACACTGGAGCTCTGAAGCGAGACAAGCCTGCAATAAGGTCTGTTTGTATTTGAACTTTTGCTCTTATGTATCCTGGACGTGTCTTGCCCTTGCTGGAAAAAGCCCTTATCTGTGACTTATGTTTTTGTTAACCTTTTATATGCTGAAGATCAGCTCTCTTTTTGTTCCACAATTTTTTGAGGCGAAATAAAAAGCCTACATTCAGAGAAACCCGCGTGTCATTGCGTTGTTCCTTCAACAGGGTGGTTGCAGGGCCGTCTTAACAGCATTATAGGCCCCCGGGCAAAGCAGTGCACTGGGGCCTGCAAAATTTCTCTCGCGAATGCAGACATGCCAACTCTGCCATTGGAGCTTAGAGATTTCTGGCCAATAGCTGATAAGGTTGGGGTTCAGGAAGCCTAGTTGTGGGGTGACTGATTCTCTAGTGGATCTGTCACATCACATTGGTCACCAGAAGTGGCATCTCAGAGGCATATACAATGTTGCTCCCAGTCAGAGGCTTTCAGCCCCTGCAGTGCTGTACTGGTGACATACGGATGTAGCAAGACTAAGGCTACGCTTATAGTGCCAGCGACGCGACGGTCGCTGGAAAATCAAATAGAGATGACTTCCAGCGATCGCGACTATTCCGTCGCGCCATCACGTCGCGCTTACTATAAGTGCATGCAACGGCGGCAATGCATTTGTTTTGTTGCAATGTCGCTTTTGCCAGCACTATAAGCGCAGCCCAAGGCTGCCCTTATAGTGCCGGCGACGGTGATGCGACGTCGCTTCAAAACAATTGCATTGATGCCATCGCGTGCGCTTATAGTGGACGCGACGGCGCTACCAAAATCCTTGTAGTCACTAGAGTTTGATTTTTCAGAGACGGTCTCCCCATGTGACTGCCTATAAGCCAATCACATAGCCCCTCTGCCTTCTCCCTTGCTGACGTCACTCCCCTTGTAGCAGCGACGTCTCCAAACCTGATTATAACTTTGGCGACTGGTGATGTCATCAGTCGCCTGCACAAAAAGCGCGGCCTTAAGGGCCTATTCTAGTAGGTTTGATATCTTTGCTGCCATCTGGGACGGTTTGGCATGTTCCCACTGAATGGTTTGTCATTTGTGTTATCACGGTATTAAGAAAGCATCTGAAGCAATCTCCAACCGTGAGGTAGGAAAATGCCAATACCGCTCGGGACAGCAGCGATGTGATCTCAGCCTCTCTCAAAGTTCTCCATTGTACAATCTGGCCGCAGTCTGTAAGAGCTACACAGAGAGCTGCATCTCCCTGCACAACTCTCTCAGGCGATCACATTGCTTTTATTTAAACTTTAATACTTGTGTCCTGTAGCCGGGGGTCTCCGGAGCAGAAACGCATTGATTTTAGCCTCGGGGACCCCCTGCTTCCCGAGTTACAGGCCCTCTCCTATGCATTTGAATGTCCCGGTCACGTGACGCAGGAGATTTAAACATTGCATTGGAGTACCAGCACCCCATACCGGGGTCTGTAACTCGGGAAGCAGGGGGTCCACGGGCCTGAAATTAATGTGGTTCATCTCCGGAGACCCCTGCTCCCGCACACTAGTACTAAAATGTAAATAAAAACAGCTTCATTACCTTAGCAACAGGCCGCTAAGGCAATGAAGGAGTTAAATATGAGTACCCGTTATCTTGGGGCAGAGGGAGTGGATGAAGGGGATAGTTGCCCCCGGGTGGGAGGTTTAGGGCTGCCGGGAAGGTTGCGGGAGGAGTAACCCCTTCACTACCATAGCAGTGGGAAACTCTATGGTAATGCAGGGGTTAACCACTCCCGCTACCCACCCGAGAGGCCTATCCACCCATCCTTGGGGAAACCACCCTTTCACCCAATCCCTCTACCCCCAAGAAACATTAAAATACAACAACCCTACTACCCACCTTCTCTATCCCCAACAGCCCCCCTCAACACATACAGTACAATAATGGGCAAAATTACTATTATCCAAATCTGGATAATAGCTAATTTGCCAATTAAAAATAAAACATTAGCCAGCCAGTATAATGAAAATAAAAAGTTGCACTTATCCCTGCCAGGATGAAGGCCGTCCTCATCACCGTCCTCAACGTCCATGTCATCCATGGGCATCAACAGTACAATAAAAAAACAAACTAATGGCCACTAACCCTGTAAGAGATGTGTGCAGAGGTATGCAATGGAGACCGTTTTCAGGTGAAACTAAAATGAGACTTTATTGCGCCTGTTCCTTTAACACGACAAAAACATTCAAAATAAACAAAATGAAGGCCTGCTCCGCTTTGGAGAATATCTACACCTTTACTCCGTCACTTTCTAACTGGGTGGGTAGCTAAGCTAGTTACCACCCCAAACATAATGTATATACATACATATAGGCGCAATACAACAGTCCAAAAGAAAGTCTCTTATCTGTTTGTTGTAGCTGCAGGGGAAGGCCTCTCTGCTCTCCTAGCTCAGCACCCTTGTGTGCTATGGCAATGTCTGTGTCCAGGTATAGAGAGAGGTCTGGTCCCCTTGTCTTGCTATCAGCATACAGTCCTTCTGCAGCTCAAGACATTTGTCCCTCTGGTCAGCCCTAGTTGTGGGCTAAGGAAATATTCTTCCTGTTTCTCAGATCGGGCTTTTTCTAACACAGCCTTAATCAGACAGATGGGGTCTGGATGGGTGCCTGTGCAATTAACCAGCCCACTGCTGGATTTAGAGACAGTTTTTCTCAACATTGACAAGTCCCTGTTACAAACCCCTTAATCACCTTAGCGCTTAGTAATGGCTATAGTAATTATGGGATTTACCCCCCTTCCCGCTACCCTCCCAGGAGGTCTAACCACCCTCCCCAGGGCAATTACCCCCACCCTGTACCCATTGATTGGCACAGTGGTACATCATGCCCATATAATGTGTGTGTGTGTGTGTGTGTGTGTATGTATGTGTAAGTATGTGTATATATATGAGCAATGTGGAGGGTGGTTAGGCCTCCCAGCTGGGTAGTGGGGGAGGGGGGTTATCCCCTTAATTACTATAGCGGTTACTAAGAGCTAAGGTGATTAATGGGTTTGTTGCCATTAGTTTGTTTTTATTGTACTGTTGCTGCCGACAGAGGACGGTGATGAGGACGGCTTTCATCTTGGCAGGGGTAAGTAGAACTTTTATTTACTTTATGCTGGCTAATGTTTTAGTTTTAATGGACAAATGAGCTATTATCCAAATCTGGACAATGGTAATTTTGCCCATTACTGTACTGTATGGTGTGTGTGTGTGTGGGGGAGGGGGGCGGTTGTTGGGAGTAGAGGGGGTGCCCATTCATTGCCATTGGGGCATCTTTGCTCCCATTGAGGGCACAGGTACCCACACTGGCAATAAATGGGTGCATTGTGTTTTGATGTTTATTGTGGGTAGCGGGGGTGGGTGAAGGTGGTTTGTGGCTGCGGTGGGTGTTTATGCCTACCAGGTGGGTAGCAGTTAACCCCTTCATTACCATAGTGATAGTAATGAGGGGGATAACTCCTCCCGCTCCTCTCCCACAAGGCCTAAACACCCACCGCGGGCCTAATATCACCTTCACCCACTTCCGCTACCCACAATAAACCGGGCACTATTATTTTACCCCCTCATTGCCTTAGCCGTTAGCTGCTAAGGTAATGATGCTTCCTGTAAATGTATTTTTATTGCAGCATTTGAAGCCTGGTGTCCCCGTAGCTGGTGTTAATGTGTATCACCTCCGAAGACTCCTGGCTTCAATCCGATGCAATAAAAATTTTTTTTTTAAGGGGTCTATGCAGTAAGCAGCGAAAAAAAACCATTAGCCAATTTTGGAACTAGCCATGTTTTTGGCGTGTTAAACTCGCTGTATGCTGTAAGTGCCGAATCCCTGGCGAATGAATGCGCCACCACCATTTGATAAAATGGCTAGTAACCGGTGGCGAGACGGCTGCCTGGCGAGAAGCTGCCGAGAAGCCGTCCCCTGCCGAGATATGTCTGCAGCAGAGAGAGATCCGCCGCTCTCTGCGCAAACATCGGCACATTATAAATTATTTTATAAACCATTTTTATTCATAGTGTACATGTGCAGGGGGTCTCCGGAGCTGAACCGCATTGGTTTCAGGTCCGGGGACCCCCTGCTTCCAGAGATACAGGCCCCTTTATGAGGTGCCGGTATCCCTCTGCATTTAAAGGTCCCGATCACGTGACCGCGGAATGTAAACAAAGCAGAGGGATACCGGCACCCCATAAAGGGGCCTGTATCTCGGGAAGCAGAGGGTCCCCGGACCTAAAACCAAAGCGGTTCAGCTCCGGAGACCCTCTGCACATCTACACTATGAATAAAACACACATATCAATACACAATCATTCCTTACCTTTGCGGCTATCTGCTATGGTAACGAAGCAGCATGAATATATTTTTAATAATACTGTACAGTGAGCAGGGGGTCCCCTGAGCTGAACCGCATTGCTTTGTGGACCAGGGACACCCTGCTTCCCGAGTTACAGGCCCCGGTATGTGTGATCGGGTGGGCAGTGTCGCCGCCATGTTTATAGCGTCCCATACGCTACGTGCCCGCAATAAAGATGGCGTCGACACTGTAACCGATGCCACAAACCGGGGCCTGTAACTCGGGAAGCAGGGGGTCTATGAGCCACAAATCAATGCGGTTCAGCTCAGGGGACCCCCCTGCTCCCGCACAATATTATTAAAAATACATAAATGCTGCTTCAATACCATAGCGGATAGCCGCTAAGGCAATGAAGGGGTTAACGCATAATAGTATGTTTATTGGGGACAATTGCCCCCAATAAACATTGCAATATACAACATACAATACAGTAATGGGCAACATTACTATTATCCACAAATGAATAATAGTGTAGTTGTCCATTTAAAATACATAAACAACAATAAATACATTAAATACATGTAGCCATGTGTAAAATTGGTGTACATATCTCTTTCTCATGCTGGCAGTAAACCTGGTAAGTATGCAGGATTGCCAGCAACAATCATGGAGGTTTGCCCTCAAACCCTGGTGAGGTGTCATATGTCCCAAAGGAAGTGACAACATGCTTTGTGTCCACCCTTAGTGACACAGAGGGTGTCTGTTTCCTAGAGGTGATATAAGACACAGCACTTCCTAAAGTTAGCAGTTCAGTTCAGTTGGTGTTCTGACTCTGTTCAGGAGAGTCATGTGGAGGTCTGCAACAGTGTTGCAGTCTCTGATGCAATGGCTGTGAGTCTGTGCAGCTCAAAGCAGAGAGACAAGCTGGTGAATCTCCCTAAGGGGAGAGGTGGAGAGCAACTCTATTAGAGGAGAAAGAACCTTCCTAATGGAGTGCAGCAGAGAGATGAGCGGCTAGACTGCTAGCTGTGAGGGGCAGCTGGCCCATACCACCAAGCAACAATAAAGATGCCCTGTTCAAAGACAACCCCACTGTGTGAGTGTGAAGTTACTCTCCAGCGGAAGGCACCACCAAGGAGGAGTTCCTCATCAGAACCATCTCCTTGCGGACGCAGAGATCCTGATGAGGTGGAGGCGCTGCACTGGATATAGGTAGGACTCACGCACACTACCTCAGATGCCTGTCTGGGTTGGCAATCCCCACACAACATCATGCGGGAGACTCAGGAGTCCTGTTGCCAACAGGTGCACCACCAGACACGACCATGTAATGGGGACTGGTTAGACCACAGGGGCCAATGTGAGATTGGGTGGGTCAGTCAGGCCAGAAAATCCGTTACATACATATAGCACTAACCCATGTCCGGCTGCCACGATGAAGGCCATCATCATCTTCATCCTGCTAATGCCCCATCCGCTTCTGCAAAACAGACACAAGAATAAAAACATCCAATGTAATGTCCCCTAACCCCTTAATCACCATAGCGGTTATTAACCGCTACAGTCATTAAGGGGTTAACCCACCCTCACCCACCACTCGAGAGTACTACATACCCTCCCACACTAACCCCCCACCCCGTGAGGCCTAACCACCCTCACCCACTACCCACAAGGGAGGCCTACCACATACCCTTGGGGCCAATACCCCCTCCCCCCACCCCAACACATTCAGTACAATAAGGTGCCAAAGAACTATTATCCAGATAGGGATAATACATTATTTGGCCATTATTAAACACATTAACTAGCATAGTAAAATAAAGAAAATTCTACTGACCTCATCAATAAGAAGGCCCCGTCGCCAGCATCATCCTTGTCGTCCGTTGCCAAAAGAATACATAGCCAATACATTGCAATGACATTCACATATCAATGAACCCCTTAATCACCTTATCGGGTACTAACCGCAAAGGTAATTAAGAGGTTAAGCCATCATGGCCACATACCCACCCTTCACACATTCCTTTGTACAGTGGCTTCATCATGCAAAAAAATAAAATTAAAATAAAAGTAACAATATATATATATATACACACACATGATGATCCAATATACAAATAAATGTCTCAGGGTTAACAAAAACATGCTTAAATAAAAATACCACTTCTCCATAACATCCACAATGAAATACAATGCTATTTCCTAAACAAATCAAATGTAATCATCCAATCTAAAGCATCAAATGCCATCAAAAGCCTCAAATTCCACTCTAAACATTGCATTTACATTGTATACATGATGCATAATATTTAAGCTACATGTAGACGCTGCAAATCAATGTTAACAATACAATATTCCAAAGAAAATAACATGACATCAAAATAAGTATCCTATGTAATCCAAGAAAGTCACCATCAATCAATTTGCATACCATTAATTACACCCCAAAACAATTAAAATAGCATCAATACCAATTACACAATTAACTATAGCAACCGTTAAAGAGAACAAGTTACCATAATACAAAATAGGACAACAAAAAATACAATATACAAAAGCAAGCATCACCATGACCTAAAGTACAGCATACAAGCCCAAAAATTACATCTATCTAATTATCAAATACATTGAACACACATCTATGCATAGCAGCATAGCCAATATCATTTCAATTAATGCAAAGCAAGCTTTTAAAACACAATCATTTCTTACCCTGCATGTATATATCTCTCTAGACATACATACATAAATACATAGTGGCAAGAAATGATTTACCCCAAATAAACCAACACATGTAAAAAACAAAAAAAAAACAAGTTACATAAAATACATTTCTTTTGTTCACTTACCATTACTTGACCCACTCACCGACTCCCGTTGAACAGCGTACTCGCGAACCAATCCACGAACAGGAACCCATAAAATAATAAACATTAAAATAATAAAACAAAACAATCCACGGGTCTTCTACTTGTAATCCATCTTCATCTGTATTCTTCTTTTTTTCAGCTGCGGCTCTGTTCCGGGGTCTTCTTCCCGTCTGCTGCCACGCCCTTGTCTTCTTCTTCTTCGGGAGGTCCTTCCTCCTCCGCGCCTGGCTTCAAAATGAAGGCTTTTAAAGGCCTATGAGGTCACATTTTCGTCATGGTTCTCACGGCCCTCATTGGGCCGTGAAAAGCATGTGCTTTTGCCGATAAAAAAAAAATGATGACGTCACTTAAAGGCAATGAAAGCACAGCCAATCAGAATGGCTTTGCTTCAATTGCCTTTAAGAGGACGTCATTAAAATAAACATGGCCGGCCTCACATGGTACGGCAGCCAATCAGAGCGTGGGAACTCCATCCCAACTCTGATAGGCTCTAGTAGACCATGTGGCAGAGGCTTGGGGGAGAACGGATATGATGTCACTGAAAGCCTGTCACATGGTACTAGAGCCAATCAGAGTAGGGATAGACTTCCCAGGCTCTGATTGGCTGCCGTACCATGTGAGGCCGGCCATGTTTCTTTTAATGACGTCATCTTAAATGCAATTGAAGCAAAGCCATTCTGATTGGCTGTGCTTTCATTGCCTTTAAGTGACGTCATCATTTTTTTTTTCATCGGCAAAAGCACATGCTTTTCACGGCCCAATCAGGGCCATGAGAACCATGATGAAAATGTGACGTCATAGGCCTTTAAAAGCCTTTGTCGCCTCATTTTGAAGCCAGGCGCGGAGGAGGAAGGACCTCCCGAAGAAGAAGAAGACAAGGGCGTGGCAGCAGACGGGAAAAAGACCCCGGAACAGAGCCGCAGCTGAAAAAAAGAAGAATACAGATGAAGATGGATTACAAGTAGAAGACCCGTGGATTGTTTTGTTTTATTATTTTAATGTTTATTATTTTATGGGTTCCTGTTCGTGGATTGGTTCGCGAGTACGCTGTTCAACGGGAGTCGGTGAGTGGGTCAAGTAATGGTAAGTGAACAAAAGAAATTTATTTTATGTAACTTGTTTTTTTTTGTTTTTTACATGTGTTGGTTTTTTTTGGGTACATCATTTCTTGCCACTATGTATTTATGTATGTATGTCTAGAGAGATATATACATGCAGGGTAAGAAATGATTGTGTTTTAAAAGCTTGCTTTGCATTAATTGAAATGATTGTGGCTATGCTGCTATGCATAAATGTGTGTTCAATGTATTTGATAATTAGATAGATGTAATTTTTGGGCTTGTATGCTGTACTTTAGGTCATGGTGATGCTTGCTTTTGTATATTGTATTTTTTGTTGTCCTATTTTGTATTATGGTAACTTGTTCTCTTTAACGGTTGCTATAGTTAATTGTGTAATTGGTATTGATGCTATTTTAATTGTTTTGGGATGTAATTAATGTATGCAAATTGATTGATGGTGACTTTCTTGGATTACATAGGATACTTATTTTGATGTTATGTTATTTTCTTTGGAATATTGTATTGTTAACATTGATTTGCAGCGTCTACATGTAGCTTAAATATTATGCATCATGTATACAATGTAAATGCAATGTTTAGAGTGGAATTTGAGGCTTTTGATGGCATTTGATGCTTTAGATTGGATGATTACATTTGATTTGTTTAGGAAATAGCATTGTATTTCATTGTGGATGTTATGGAGAAGTGGTATTTTTATTTAAGCATGTTTTTGTTAACCCTGAGACATTTATTTGTATATTGGATCATCATGTGTGTGTATATATATATATATATTGTTACTTTTATTTTTATTTTATTTTTTTCATTATGAAGCCACTGTACAAAGGAATGTGTGAAGGGTGGGTATGTGGCCATGATGGCTTAACCCCTTAATTACCTTTGCGGTTAGTACCCGATAAGGTGATTAAGGGGTTCATTGATATGTGAATGTCATTGCAATGTATTGGCTATAAATTATTTTGGCAACGGACGACAAGGATGATGCTGGCGACGGGGCCTTCTTATTGATGAGGTCAGTAGAATTTTCTTTATTTTACTATGCTAGTTAATGTGTTTAATAATGGCCAAATAATGTATTATCCCTATCTGGATAATAGTTCTTTGGCACATTATTGTACTGTATGTGTTGGGGTGGGGGGAGGGGGTATTGGCCCCAAGGGTATGTGGTAGGCCTCCCTTGTGGGTAGTGGGTGAGGGTGGTTAGGCCTCACGGGGTGGGGGGTTAGTGTGGGAGGGAATGTAGTACTCCCGAGAGGGTGGGTTAACCCCTTAATGACTGTAGCGGTTAATAACCGCTATGGTGATTAAGGGGTTAGGGGACATTACATTGGATGTTTTTATTCTTGTTTCTGTTTTGCAGAAGCGGATGGGGCATTAGCAGGATGAAGATGAGGATGGCCTTCATCGTGGCAGCCGGACATGGGTGAGTGCTATATGTATTTAATGTATTTATTGTTGTTTATGTATTTTAAATTGGAACATTCACTATTATCCATTTGTGGATAATAGTAATTGTGCCCATTACTATACTGTATATTAGGGGGGTATAGGTGTTGTTGGGGTAATATATATATATATATATTTATTTAGTGTGGGGCTGTTGTGTGTGTTTTATTTTTATTGTGGGTAGCGGTGTTGGGTGAAGTGGGTATTAGCCCCAACGGTGGTTTGTTTAGGGCTTGCGGGTGGATAGCGGGAGGCTTTAACCCCTTCATGACCGTAGCGGTATTAACCGCTACGGTCGTGAAGGGGTTAAGCGCACCCGCAACCCCCCCGCAAGCCCTAAACCACCACCAAGGGCCAAATACCCCCTTCACCCACCCCCGCTACCCACAATAAACCTGGCACGGTGGGTTAACCCCTTCATTGCCTTAGCGGTTAGCCGCTAAGGTAATGAAGTGGCCTTTAAATGCATTTTTCCTGCCTCGGATGCATGCCGGGGGGGGTCCGGTGCTGGTATTAATGGTATCAGCTCCGGAGACCACCGGCATCAATCCCAGCCAGGAAAAAGGCCAGAAATTTTTCTAAGTGCCGATCCGCCGCTCATCAGCAGCCTCTCACCATCAACTAGCCATCTTTTTTTGGCGTGGCTGATTCGGCATAAAAACGCCATTCTAGAGTGGCGAATAGCGGCGCAAAGCTACTCGCCACTACTAGAATACAGCGTGGCGGAAAATGTGTCTATTTTAGGCGAAAAGTGCCTTCTCGCCTCACCACTGGCGGAAAAAAAAACCCGCCAACACAACTGGCGTTTTTTTTGATTCTCGCCACTTTCTCGCCCCTTACTGAATAGGAGTAGGCATTTTTGGCGGGAAACGGGCGAGAAGTGCCTTTTCGCCACTTACTGCATGAGGCCCTAAGTCTTACTCTCAAATCCCATGTCGCCACCCCGAGATGAGATCTGTGATAAGCTCGCTATTACAGAGCCCTGATGAAATTATCGCGGCTACTAGAATAGCATGATCTTATCAAAATGGCGCTATTTCGCCTTTTCCAGCTCCCGCTCGGTGTGTTCGAGCAGGAGCGAGACCACTCGGGAAAATGCAGTCCCCCAACGAGTTTGGCAATTTATTGAAGCTTTCTTAATAGCAAACTTACCAAATCGTTTGGGAAGTGCTCAAAAAGCTGGAATAGGCCCCTTAGTGTCCCCAGCACCACGGACGAAAAATAATAATTTGCGACGTTGGGGTCTGTGACTGCGGTGATCGTGCTGCGGGGGGGTTCATGCTTCTTGATTGGACCCCCCCGCCGTGGTAATACTTCCACGCTATGACCATCTCGGTTTCGTGACTGCGAGCGACTGTGGCAACCAGATTATTAAGGCTGCTACACCTGTGATTATACTATGTATTCCCCGTGTACCCTATGAAAGTGCATGTGTATTGTGTATATTGTGATACTGTGTATTGTGGGGTTGTGGAGCTGTGTATATTGTGACATTGTGTAGATTGTGTATATACTGTATAGTGGTGCTGTGTATATTGTGGCCCTGAATACATGATGATAGTGTGATGCTGTGTAGATTGTAATGCTATGTGAATTCTTTAGATTGTGGTGCTGTGTATATTGTGGTATTGTGCTAATAGTGGTTATGTGGTGTGTATTGTGTCTATTGTGGCCATGAATTTACTGTTATATTTTATTTATTGTGGTGCTGTGTGTGTGTATATATAGTGATGCTCTGTATACTGTGGACATGAGTATATTCTGATATTGTGTATATAGTGGTGCTGTTGGTATTGTTTATTGTGGTGCTATGTATATTGATCCCTAAGTATATTGTGATAATGTGTTGCGGTGTGTATTCTGATATCGATTGTGTATATTGTCTCCCAAAGAGCTCACAATCTTATTTTGGAGCTTGAGACCTGAGTCACAAAGAGCTTAAACTGATGTCACCCACTGCAAAGACCAGTTCTCTGCACACCATGCCCTCGCCCTCCCTCACTTGGCTGCATGCTCAGTGACATACCTGTGACATCTGGGGACGGACGTTGATCTCGCGCAGGTTGACAGCGTGTGGCATCAGGTTGTTGAGCAGCTGGCAGAGCAAGACACCGTCCCGTAGTGACTGTGCCAGGTCACACACCTGAGCGGTGTCCAGAGTCACACGGTGATTCGGGGACAGCACCCGGCACTGGATCAGCCAGCGGGCACTCTGCTTCCACAACTCCATCACAATAAGTTAGAAGGGGGTATAAAGCAGAGAGACGTGGGGCGCTGAGCAGAGAGACAAAGGCCACCGAAAAGAGAAGGCTCTCCGCAAAGGGGATACAGAGCAGATAGATGGAGCAGGGCTAGGGGAAGAGTATTCACTGAGCAGAGGGGTCACCAGCAGACAGATAGCTTAGGGCCATGAACAGACTGAGCAGTCGCAAAGACATAAAGAGCCCAGGCAGGGAGCTCCCCGCAGACACCCCTCCTTCGTCAAATGAGGAAGAAAGTCAGTGGCTTCCTCTTCTGTGACTGTCGCACACTGTGCGTGCGTGTGCATGTGTGTGTGCGTGGGTATGCATGAGTGTGTGTCCACTGATGTATATGTGCGTGTGGGCGTATGTGCTGGTATGCGTGAATGTGTGCACGTGTGCACGTCAGTCTGTGTGAGCGTATGCGGACGTGTACTTGAGTGTGTGCACCGATGTAGAGGTGAGTGTGAGTGCATATGTGTGTGCTAGTGTACAGATGCAGCAAGACTTATTGTCCCTGTCACCACTGACCAACACGTCGAAATTCGTGGCCCTAAATCCAGTACAAACAACAGGATATCCTCACGGAAGAAAACGGAGCACAGCAATGCAGCAATGAGGGGGCTAGATACCGGTATAAAAGTCCTTTATTCCATGTTAGACATCATGGCATGGGATAGGTTAAAAATCTCGAACGCGTTTCAGGCCGTCGCCCTTTGTCATCATTCTCGTTGACAAAGGGCGACGGCCTGAAACGCGTTCGAGATTTTTAACCTATCCCATGCCATGATGTCTAACATGGAATAAAGGACTTTTATACCGGTATCTAGCCCCTCATTGCTGCATTGCTGTGCTCCGTTTTCTTCCGTGAGGATATCCTGTTGTTTGCCTGTTTCAACGTGATGCACGCCGTGGGATTCACCGCACAAGATAACTCTCCACTGTGAGTACCCCCATTAGCTCATTACGCTTTGGGAGTCATATATTTTGTGTCTTCTCTCCAGGGGAAAGTTATATACTGTATACTGGGAGGTCAGAGATTTGTTACTGACTCTCACCAACAAAGCACAGTTTTCCCCACATCTTAGGAGATATGAATAGAGACACTGTTCACATATACATTTGCAGAGAGTGGTGTTGACCTGTTCTCCTCATTTAGAGGGTATACTGTATACCAATTGGATGCCTAGAGACTCCCTACAGCTGAGCACGGTGCACTAGGAACGCTGTTTCCTAGTATCCATAACTAAATCCAGTACATTTTGCAGTCCTGGAGGATTAAAGCAGCGTAAATC
The DNA here is from genome assembly GCF_040206685.1 of Ascaphus truei. NCBI lineage: Eukaryota > Metazoa > Chordata > Amphibia > Anura > Ascaphidae > Ascaphus > Ascaphus truei. The sequence continues at coordinate 60,775,356 of NC_134488.1, read as the reverse complement.
GTCCCGTGCCAGACAGTCTGAAATAGCTGTGCAGAGGAGTCCCAGAGATAAACTCTCCCCGTGTCTCCCCTGGGCAGTTCTTACAGACTCCTGCCCCTTACAGTCTGTCCTGCCCCCTGATGATGTAGATGCCCAAGTATGGGTGTTTACGTCACGATGGAGAACACTGGAGAACCATATTCGGTCATCTATGTCACCAACTGGTAGGATAGGACATTTAAATTATTTTTATTCTAAAGGATTGAAGCACGGGATCTCCGGAGCTGATCCCCATTAATTTCAGCTCTGGGGAACCCCCGCTTACGGAGATATAGACCTCCGCGGGGGGGAACAGTAGCCGCTTCACATGCCCCCCCCCCCTCCACACAAACACACACACACACACACAGTAATGGGCAGTAGCCCTATTGGCCAAATCGGGCTAATAGTGCCTTAGCCCAGGGGTGTGAAAACTATTGGTGCTGCGCCCTACCGCCTGCTCCCCCTGGTGCTCACGCCCCCCCCAACCTTGTTTTCCGGCGTCATGTGACGTCACGCCATGACCCCGCGGCGTCATTTAAAGTCGCATTGCCATGGCGACGCGCCACCACGCTTCTGAATCCCGTGAGTTGTAGAGGCCTCACGCGATCCCCCGGCATTAAATTAAATGCCTTGGGGAAGAGCGCGGGGCCTCTGCAACCGCCCTCGCCCCCCCCCCAAGAAAATCTCAGTTTGCGCACCCCTGCCTTAGCCCGTTCAAAAGCATAACAAATATATATTAAATAAAATACTGTACACATACAATAAACATACTGTACAGTAATCAAACACTAGCGATTGAATCCATTGATTGGGATCGTGGCTACCCAAGCCCTCAACAGGGGAAAAGATAGCAACATTGGGAATCAATGGAAGCCCTAAATAAATAAATGTTACTCACCCTTGCCGGGATGAAGGCGCATCTTCTTCAACCTCTCACACACCAACAGATACACACACACACAAAGGTACAAACCACACACACACACCCCAACAGATACACACACCAGTAGATACAGTGTGTAATAAAGTGTATGCATCTCTTGGTGTGTACAGCGCACAGGGGGCAGGGTTACAGAGCACAGGGGGCAGGTTTAGGGTGACCAGATGTCCCGGTTTATGCGGGACAGTCCCGTTTTTTTAATGTCTGTCCCGGCTGCCTGACATTCTTTAAAATGTCCCGTTTTTTGTGGCTGTCCCGGTTTTGACCAGCAGAGGAGGGCAGCAGAGAGCAAGAATGCTGGCAGGGAGGAGAGCAGGAACAGAGCGGAGGCCGGGTCTGAGCTGCAGAGAGTGGGGGCGGGGTTAGTGTCAGCGGAGCCCCAGCAGTGAGAACTTCTGGTGTCTGCTGCCAGGGCTCAAGATGGCTTCTCCCCCTCCCCCAAACCATGTTACAGGTTTGGTCCAGAATGGACATGTAGCCCTTTTACCCCCACTCTAAGTGATATGGTGGGGTCTGCTTCTTAGCTGGCTACTTCCTAGGTGTTGTGCTGTACCTGTTGGTGAACAGGAGGGCTGAGTGCTCCTCGATGTTGTGGGGAGAAACAGGACAGGTTCACAGGTTACCTTAGTTCTTGATTGGTGCAACGCCTCCAGTCAGCATGGATCCTCTGTGATAGCAGGGATGGCCCATACTGACACCTTTTCTTCTTCCAGCAACAAGACTGTGAATCACAGTGGTTCTGGTACAACTGAGTCTTTATTGCATGCAGATGACATAAACAGAACTGATGCATCCTTCCCGCATCTTCCCTTACTCACAGGCACTGACTAGGGCTTGAGGCCCAGACCAAGCCTGATGGACTCCTCCTCACATCTCCTACTGAGATGGAGGGTAGATGTTGCTCACTCCCAGAGGGAGGAGATACAAAGCAAGAGAGCCCCAGAATTTAGAAAAGTGCCAGTACTTATAGCCTTTGGGTGGGTGTTTGTAACCCTGCCCCTTAACAGAGCAGGTTGAATACTGATAGGTCATCACACCCTGTGTGTGATCCAATCAGTACTCATCCCTCAGGCTGACCCTTTCTTGTTGTCGCTAGGCCCGCCCTTGGATACCACTGCTTATCCAAGGCTGCAAAAGCACACAAGGCCTAAAAGAAGGAATTAACCCCTCCACTGCCTGCACCTAACAGGACTTACACTGGAAAGGTCCAGGAAAAAGACATAGCGGCCGGGAGGCTATGCTATAGACACACACACTATAGGGAGACAGAAACACAGAATGGGGGGGGGGGAGAGGAGAGAGACACACAGCAGAGGAGAGAGAGATACACACACAGCATGGGGAGAGAGAGACACAGCATGGGGGGAGAGAGACACACGCAGCATGGGGGGAGAGAGACACACAGCACATGGGCAGAGAGCCACAGACAGCATGGGTAGAGAGACACACAGCATGGGGAGAGAGAGACACACACACACAGCATGGGGAGAGTGAGACACACACACATCATTGGGAGAGAGAGAGATAGAGATACACACACACACAGCATAGGGAGAGACAGACACACACACACATTATGGGGGGAGAGAGAGACACACACACAGCATGGGGAGAGAGACACAGCATGGGGAGTTACAGAGACACACATACAGCATGGAGAGAGAGAGAGAGAGACACACAGCATGGGGAGAGAGAGAGACACACACACAGCATGGGGAGAGACACACAGCATGGGGAGAGAGACACACACAGCATGGGGAGAGACACACACACCGCATGGGGGGGGGGGGTGAGAGAGAGAGACACCGCATGAGGAGAGAGACACACAAAGCATGGGGAGAGAGACACACAAAGCATGGGTAGAGAGAGACACCGAGCATGGGGAGAGAGACACACACAGCATGGCGAGAGAGACACACACAGCGTGGCGAGAGAGACACAGCATGGGGAGAGAGACACACACACACAGCATGGGGAGAGAGACACACACACAGCATGGGAAGAGACACACACACAGCATGGGGAGAGAGACACACCGCATGGGGAGAGAGATGCACACACAGCATAAGGAGAGAGACACACACAGCATGGGGGGAGAGAGACACACTCAGCATGGTGAGAGAGACACATACAGCATGGGGAGAGAGAGAGACACACACAGCATGGGGAGAGAGAGAGAGACACACACACACACACACACACACACACACAGCATGGGGAGAGAGAGAGAGACACACACACAGCATTGGGAAAGAGACACACACAGCATGGGGAGAGAGAGAGATAGACACACACACACAGCATGGCGAGAGAAAGATACACAGCATGGGGAGAGAGAGAGACACACACACAACATGGGGAGAGAGAGACACACACAGCATGGGGAGAGAGAGAGAGAGAGACAGCATGGGAGAGAGAGAGAGACACCCACAGCATGGGGAGAGAGACACACAGCATGGGGGCATGGAGAGAGAGACACACACAGCATGGGGAGAGAGAGACACATACAGAATGGGGAGAGACACGCACCCACGGCATGGGGAGAGACACACAGCATGGTGAGAGAGACACACACAGCATGGGGAGAGAGAGAGACACACAGCATGGGGGAGAGAGAGGGAGACACAGTATGGGAAGAGAGAGAGACACAGCATGGGGAGAGAGAGACACAGCATGGGGAGAGAGTTAGAGAGAGAGACAGCATGGTGAGATAGAGACACACAGCTTGGGGGGAGAGAGAGACACACAGCATGGGGAGAGAGAGAGAGAGACACACACAGGATGGGGAGAGAGAGAGAGACAAACAGCATGAGGGGGAGAGAGAGACACACACAGCATGGAGAGAGAGAGAGAGAGAGAGAGAGAGAGAGAGAGAGAGAGAGAGAGAGAGAGCATGGGGAGGCAGAGAGACACACAGAATGAGGAGAGAGAGGTACACACAGCATGGGGAGAGAGAGACACACACAGCATGGGGAGAGAGAGACACACACAGCATGGGGAGAGAGAGACACACACAGCATGGGGATAGAGAGACACACACAAAGCATGGGGAGAGAGAGAGACACACATGGGGAGAGAGAGCACACACACAGCATGGGGAGAGAGACACACCCACAGCATGGGGAGAGAGACACACAGCATGGGGGCAGGGAGGGAGAGAGACAGAGCATGGGGGAGAGAGAGACACAGCATGGGGGGGAGAGAGAGGCACAGAGAATTGGAGAGAGACACACACACACAGAATGGGGGAGAGAGAGACACACACAGAATGGGGGGGAGAGACACACACAGAGAATAGGGAGAGAGACACAGAGAATGGGGAGAGAGACACTGAGAATGGGGAGAGAGACACAGAGAATGGGGAGAGAGACACACAGAATAGGGGAAAGAGAGAGAGAGACACACACACACAGACTGGGGAAAGAGAGACACAGAGAATGGGAGAGAGACAGAGAATGGGGGAGAGAGACAGAATGGGGAGAGAGACAGAATGGGAAGGGTGGAACGAGGATGGGGGGGAGAGAATAGGCTGTGTGTGAGAGGGGCGGAGAGACATAATGGAGACAAAGCGCAGTTGATGTCATTTGTTTTATAAATATTTTTTTAATGTGTCACGGCTTTACTTTTGTAACTCTAGTCACCCTAGGCAGGGTTACAGCGCACAGGGGGCAGGATTACAGTGCACGAGGGGGCTGGGTTACAGCGCGCAGGGGGCAGGGTTACAGCGCACAGGGGGCAGGGTTACAGCGCACAGGGGGCAGAATTACAAGGGGCAGGGTTACAATGCACAGGGGGCAGGGTTACAGCGCACAGGGGGCAGGGTTACAGCGCACAGGGGGCAGGGTTACAGCGCACAGGTGGCAGGGTTACAGCGCACAGGGGGCAGGGTTACAGCGCACAGGGGGCTGGGTTACAGCGCACAGGGGGCAGGGTTACAGCGCACAGGGGGCAGGGTTACAGCGCACAGGGGGCTGGGTTACAGCGCACAGGGGGCAGGGTTACAGGGGGCAGGATTACAGCCCACAGGTGGCAGGGTTACAGGGGGCATGATTACAGCGCACAGGGGGAAGCGTTACAGAGCACAGTGGGCAGCGTTACAGGGGGCAGGGGTACAGCGCACAGGGGGCAGGGTACAGCGCACAGGGGGCAGGATACAGCGCACAGGGGGCAGGGGTACAGCGCACAGGGGGCAGGGGTACAGCGCACATGGGGCAGGGGTACAGCGCACATGGGGCAGAGTTGCAGGGTTATAGGGGGCTGTGTTACAGGGGGCTGGGTTACAGTGCACAGGGGGCAGGGTTACAGTGTACAGGGGGCAGGATACAGCGCACAGGGGGCAGGGTTACAGTGCACGGGGGGCAGGGTTTCAGCGCACAGGGGGCAGAGTTGCAGGGTTACAGGGCACAGGGGACTGTGTTACAGGGGGCTGGTTACAGTGCACAAGGGGCTGGGTTACAGTGCACAGGGGGCAGAATACAGCGCACAGGGGGCAGGGTTACAGTGTACAGGGGGCAGGATACAGCACACAGGGGGCAGGGTTACAGTGCACGGAGGGCAGGGTTTCAGCGCACAGGGGGCAGAGTTGCAGGGTTACAGGGGACTGTGTTACAGGGGGCTAGTTACAGTGCACAAGGGGCTGGGTTACAGTGCACAGGGGGCAGGGTTACAGCGCACAGGGGGCTGGGTTACAGTGCACATGGGGCAGAGTTGCAGGGTTACAGGGCACAGGGGGCAGAGTTGCAGGGTTACAGGGCACAGGGGGCTGGGTTACAGTGCACAGGGGGCTGGGTTACAGCGCACAGGGGGCTGGGTTACAGCGCACAGGGGGCTGGGTTACAGCGCACAGGGGGCTGGGTTACAGCGCACAGGGGGCTGGGTTACAGCGCACAGGGGGCTGGGTTACAGCGCACAGGGGGCTTGGTTACAGGGGGCTGGGTTACAGCGCACGGGGGGGCTGGGTTACTGCGCACGGGGGGGCTGGGTTACAGTGCACGGGGGGCTGGGTTACAGTGCACGGGGGGGCTGGGTTACAGTGCACGGGGGGCTGGGTTACAGCGCACAGGGGGCTGGGTTACAGTGCACGGGGGGCTGGGTTACAGCGCACAGGGGGCTGGGTTACAGTGCACGGGGGGCTGGGTTACAGTGCACGGGGGGCTGGGTTACAGTGCACGGGGGGGCTGGGTTACAAGGGGCTGGGTTACAGCGCACAGGGGGCTGGGTTACAGTGCACGGGGGGCTGGGTTACAGCGCACAGGGGGCTGGGTTACAGTGCACGGGGGGCTGGGTTACAGTGCACGGGGGGCTGGGTTACAGTGCACGGGGGGGCTGGGTTACAAGGGGCTGGGTTACAGCGCACAGGGGGCTGGGTTACAGTGCACGGGGGGCTGGGTTACAGTGCACGGGGGGCAGGGTTACAGTGCACGGGGGGCTGGGTTACAGTGCACGGGGGGCAGGGTTACAGTGCACGGGGGGCTGGGTTACAGTGCACGGGGGGCTGGGTTACAGTGCACAGGGGGAAGTCTACACACTGTTCCTGACTGGAATGTGCGGAATGAGGCGGTGTCCGGAGAGAAGGAAGAGATCCGATTACATGAGGTAGCTGTACAGTCTTATTGAGTATCCACATACGTATGTGTATCAGTGTCTGTACAGTGTGTGTGTGTGTGTGTATATATATATATATGTGTGTATATATATATCAAATAAACATATCGCATGTGAGCATATTTTTATTTGCTATACGGTGAAGGTTTTTGTGTCACCTTTTTCACCCACCATAACTTATCTAATATTGTCACGTGTATTACTAGTGTGAAGCGCTATGTATATTAATGGCACTATATAAATAAAGACATACACACACACTGTGCTCAGTCTACTGACTGCTGCCTGTGTGTGTTTGTGTGGACTGGTTAAGGTATATTGGTGTATGGATATATGCAGGTGTGTATATATATAACACATATACTGTATACCCACATATACCTATGCAGGCATTACTGTGTATATATGTATTAATATACTTTGTGCAGGACTCACTGCAATGTGAAGTATGTTTATACGTGTATGGGTCCAATCATAAACATTTAACAATAGGAATTTAACATGAAAGATATTACTGTATATATATATATATGTATAATTATGTATTTTATATATTGTTAAATGTTTATTACAGGAAGACACACTATACATTCAGTGCAGGGGATAGCAATACAGATGTAGCAGATGTTATTGCACCCGATATGCTGGTGTATTATTTAACTGTAGTGCTATTGCAAACAATGGTTAAAGAGATAGCACAGGGATAGAGGGAGCAGAGTGGGCACTGGGAGACGGCTGAGTGCCCTGAAGAGCTTGCATTCTGCTTGTTGGGGGACGTGTCCTGACGTGTGTAACATGCACATCATGAAGGAATGTGTGTTAGTTCTGACTTTGCTGTATGCCTGGACTTGCCTCGTTTGCTGCCTGCGTGTTGTGGGTCTGTCTATGGCTAAATGTGATCGGTGTGTGTGTGTGTGACGTGCCTGGGGTGTGATTTCCGGACTGTGTGTGCGTTTGTTTAATGGTTAACGGAGAAACAATGGAATGTGATCAAACCAACAGGAGCTAAACTGAGTGCTGCACCCACCACCAGCACAATATCAGGTAACATGATACCTCTGGGTCCCCGATACATATAATGTATATATTATTATATATCGGAATGTGATCAAACCAACAGGAGCTAAGCTGCGTGCTGCACCCACCACCAGCACAATATCAGGTAACATGATACCTCTGGGTCCCCGATACATATAATGTGTATATTATTATATATCGGCACTGGGCTCTCTGCTAATACAGATCACCATCCATACTGCTACTTCAGGGTAATAATCTGTCACATATCTGTGATAATCCAGGATCTATCTAATGACATATTACTCTTACAGTATACAGTACGTCACTGATATAGTCTGTGCTCCCTGATATATATTTATATCACTGTTATTATTCAGGGTTGTTCATATGTCACTGTTATAGTCTATGCTCTCTGTTGTGATATATCACTGTGATAATATATGATTGCTATATGATACTGTTATAGTCCATGTGCTTTTATTATATATCACTGTTATGTAAAAACGGAGAGCTTGATATATATTATATCATCGACATATAGATTATATCCTGGAAATATATTGTGCTCTGTTATTACATATTACGGTTATATTATATATGTCGGCTCTATACTGAGCTCTCAGTTATTGCATATCAAGGATATATTATTTATTGTATATAGTATATTATATATCCTGGTCATATTCTGAGCTCTTGGTTATTACAAATCAGGGATATATAGTGTTAGGAATAAAGGGGTTAATGGATAACCAAGATTCCTATGTGCACTCTCTATGACCAATTGAAGGCTGGGAAATATTCAATCCTAGGGTGACCCCTAAATAGCCTCTCACCAGTGTGTTAAAAACTTGCTTTATGAAACATGTATACAATGAACAACAATTACTCCATTAAAATGAACAGGGAGAAATTACTACAGTGGAGGATATAGTACCAACTCTTGTCTGTGCGCTAGTCTATGTCCTCTGGTGAGCTGTAAAGGGAGGAAGTAACCATTTACATAGGTACATGTACCCTAGAGGTATGATCTATTCACAGTGACTATATTAGTCACTAGAACAAACACACCCAAAATGACTGCTAGGACTCTAAACTTGTATTGGTGCTGTATTAGCAGTCTGATGTAAAGAGTCACTTAGTCTTGGTGTGTTAACAGAGAAAATTGAGCGCAAATAACACTACTTTAACAAATTACAAACAAAATATATACTATCCTTAGAAAGTGCAGCTCCTGAAACAGGAATCAATCCCAATCCAAACAGCATGCGATGAAGAACAGCATGTGCGCTAATTTCATCACAACATGGAAGAAAATAAAGACACCCGTGCAATATTGATCACGCATCCAAACCTAGGCTTGTGATCCCGGAAGCAAATAAGACCTGTCATACGAGAGTGGGAGAGGAGTTCATTTTTCATCCAGATGTGGATTTCCCCTCCTTTCCCATGGGATAATACTTGTGTAAACACGGAGTACCTGTTTGGAGAAAAGTTGGTAACTTATAACAACCACACACTGCCTGATCATCACGTCTAATATGTGAGTGAAAAATCTATAGAGTCCTCATCAGTACTCTATTTGTTGAACCAGACAATATTGCACTATTGGGTGTCTTTATTTTCTTCCATGTCCTGATTAAATTTGCACACCTGCTAGTCTTCGTGTGTATAAGACCTGTGGTACTATCTATATATCATACCACTGCTATCATTACTGACACATCGCAGGTGTAACCAACTTGTTTCATACAGATGTATATGATAGTTCCAATGTTTGCAAGAACTCACTCTCCCATGGTTTGCAGAGCGTGGCTAAACATCCTATCACACTCACTGATGTATAAGTGAATGGGGTAACAGCCTAGTATGTCTCTATATCAAACTCTGTAATGTGGCAAAAGACCACATATAAAAGCCAAGGGGTGTATGCAAACACAAGTGTATATGTTGGAGTGCATCAGATAGTCCTGCAAATGTGTAATGATAGTGCCTTATCCAGCATATTCATACGACCTGACCAGTCATTGTATGGTGGTGTTTGCTGGCATGTTTCCTCTCAGACCTCCACTGCAGCGCTCCCTGATGACGTCATGAGATGGCGTCAGTAAAACCGACATACGTTTCACGCCTTCCCGGCGCTTTGTCAAGCCTCCCTACACCGGGAAGGCGTGAAACGTACGTCGGTATTACTGACGCCATCTCATGACGTCATCAGGAAGCGCTGCAGTGGAGGTCTGAAAAGAAACATGCCAGCAAACACCACCGTACTATCTTTTTTTTAAAATATTTCTGGTCTTTACATCGGCTGCACGCCTGAGGAGACTGTACTGGGGTAACACAGTGAGTCCTTCATGATTTTGCCCTATGGACTATCCTAATGAGGGGAAGGGTGTAGTCATATGCCACTCGTCACCTTCAGGGAGTATTTGTCCTCTTATTAGGAATTTCATTGATAAACTACTGACATCAGTAATCCGTGGATTCATATGCCCTATAAATTCATGCTCTCCAGATTCATTAAACAAGAACATTATCACGTCAGGACCTGGTACTTGAGCGCCAGGACCACCTTTTGCACATACCCTATCGATCAGGAAGCTGCCCAGCCCCCTAGCAGCAGCCCTGCTCTCTCTGCTCTGGGAAATCCCACGGCCCCCCAAGCCGAGCAGATCACTGTCCAGACGGGTAATACCGGACACATACATGTCCAGTATTACCTCTCATATTTTACTGGACAAAATGTTCAAATACAGGACAGTCCAGTTCAATACCAGACACCTGGCAACCCTAGTTCTTACACACATGATTATTTAGTGTTTCAAGTATATGATATATGCCGGTTATATACTGAGTTATTACATGCCAGGGAAATATAATATATCCTGATTATATTCTGAGCTCCCAGTTATTGCATATAATCGATATATTATTTATTGTATATAGCAGTGATTTTCAACCAGATTTCGGGGTTCTGCGGCCACCAGGGGGTAGAGCTGGGACAATATATAGTGGTTATATTCTGAGCTCAACAAAGGTGCCGGACAGACTGTCTACACTGAATCCCTTTCAATTTGGACTATTTTTATCTAGAAGGTATTGATATTACACAGGTTAAGCTATATTATAGCTCCAGTATCTGAGTGCTCGTTAAAGCGCTATAATTAGGCTAAATTGGGTGATATATGATTGACAAAGACGCCACCTACTTTACTATTTTGCTACATATCAGCCGTCCTACCTTGGGGATTTTTAACATCACTGTATATATGCGTTCTCACCTGCGTCATTGTTATTGATTTATTAACGTTTTGTGACCTTCTAGTACCTTCTCTTAGGGGCATATTGTGGGATTTAATACATTATCCAATTCATGGGAATATTGATATCCCCTGACTATTTTAGTCACTTTAGCATACCTACACTATGAGTGCAAATGGAAAGGGATTCAGTGTAGGCAGTCTGTCCGGCACCGTTGTATATATGGTATATCCCTTTGCACCTTAGTTATTTCTCCTACTGGATTGAGGTTGAGCAGTTGGTTATCCAATAGTATATTCTGAGCTCTCAGTGATTTATATATCAGTAAAATATTACATATAAGGGATAGTTTAAAAATCCTGGTTATATTCTGAGCTCCCAATAATTGCATATTATGGGTATGTTATTCACTGTATAAAGTATATTCTAAAACCCCTTTTGTTCTCTGTGATCTCTTTCAGGGAGTGAGATGTCATCTCCCAATGAAACCCTAAAGAAGGAGCTGGAAGAAGAGCTGAAGCTGAGCAGTGAGGATCTGAGGAGCCACGCATGGTACCACGGGCCCCTCCAACGGCAGGTGAGGACACCACTTCTCTGTATAGGTCCCATCCTCTCTGTATAGGACATTATTTCTCTGTATAAGACACCACGTCTCTGTATAGAACCCCTGCTCTCTGTATAGAACCTCTGCTCTCTGTAGAGGGCACCACCTTGTTAGGGCATCTTCTCTAAGAATGACACCTCCTCTCTGCATAGGACACCACCTTGATAGTGCATCTCCTCTGTATAGGACACCTATGTTATATTTCAGTGTGCACCTGCACATATTTGGGGTATCCCTCTTCATATTTGGGGTGTCCCTCTTCATATTTGGGGTGTCCTGCTTCTGACTCCTTTGGTTCCCTCAGGAGGCTGAGCACTTGCTGCAGTTGGATGGTGACTTCCTGATCCGTGACTCTCTGTCATCTCCGGGGAACTTTGTGCTGAGCTGTGTCAGCTCCGAGCGTCTCCTGCACTTTAAGATAATCGCTGTCACTCTGCGCCCGCGGCGCGGACACTCTCGCACCCTCTTCCAGTTTGAGCAGGATCAGTTTGATAATATCCCAGCTCTGGTCCGTTCCTACGTGGGGGACAGGAGGCCGGTGTCAGAGTCCTCGGGAGCTGTCATTGTGCGTCCTGTGACCAGGACTCTGCCGCTTCGTGCTCTGCGGGAAAGACATGTCTCCCCCACAGAGGGAGGAACCAGGAGCCACAGGAGGAGTCTTCACACGGCTGACAGCAGCCTGCTCCGGTACTGACCTTCTACTCCTTATTCCTGCCCCCCGACATTACACCCTGCCCCCTGACATTACACCCTGCCCCCGCCATAAAATGCACCTCGTCCCCCACACATAGTGCAGCTTGCCCCTTCAAACGCACTCCCCCCCCCCACACACAGAATCTCTCTTCCCCACACACTGCACCTCACTTCCCCACCCCCACAAACACAAACACTGCACATCGTTCCTCATCTCACACTTCGTCCCCCTCCCCACACACAATAGACCTCGTTCCTCCCCCACACACCACACCTAATTCCTCTCCAATATACTGCATCTCGTTCCTCCCGCACACACTACATCTCGTTCCTCCCTCACACACTGCACCTTGCTTCCCCGCCCTCACACACACACTGCACCTCGCTTCCCCGCCCTCACACACACGCTGCACCTCACTTCCCCGCCCCCACACACTGCACATCATCCTCCCTACACAAATTGCATCTCGTTTCTCCCCCCACACACTGCCCCTCGCTTCCCCGCCCCCTCACACACACACTGCAAATCATCCTCCTTACACACACTCCACCTCGCTTCCCCACACACACTGCATCACACTTCCCCACCCCCCATCCCTACACACACTACACCTCGTCCCCCCTACACACACACTACACCTCACTTCCCCACCCTCACACACAATGCACCTCGTCCCCACACACACACACTGCCCCCTGTTGCTCCCACACACACTTCACCTCGTTCCTCCCTCTGCACACACTGCACCTCGTTCCTCCCAACTTGTGCCATGTTCCTCCCCTCCCCCCTGCACCTCGTTCTTCTCCCACCTGCACATTGCTCCTTGCTTTTCCCTCTCACGCACACCGCACCTCGTTCCTACCCCCCACACCTTATTCCTCCCCCCAACACACCTTGTCCCTTCACCCCTCACAATAAACCTTGTTTCCCCTCTGGCACAATGCACCTCGTCTCCCCCCTCACAATGCACCTCGTCTCCCCCCTCACAATGCACCTCGTCTCCCCCCTCACAATGCACCTCGTCTCCCCCCTCACAATGCACCTCGTCTCTCCCCTTACAATGCACCTCACCCTCTCCCCTCACAATGCACCTCGTCTCCCCCCTCACAATGCACCTCATCTCCCCCTCACAATATGCCTAACGTCTGGTCAAAATGCACCTGATCCCCCCACACACACCCCTCAGCATGCAGCTCACCCCCCCCACACAATGCACCTCGTCTCCCCCTCCCCTCACAATGCACCTCGTCTCCCCCTCCCCTCACAATGCACCTCGTCTCCCCCCTCACAATGCACCTCGTCCCTCCCCTCACAATGCACCTTGTCCCTCCCCTCACAATGCACCTTGTCCCTCCCCTCACAATGCACCTTGTCCCTCCCCTCACAATGCACCCTGTCCTTCCCCTCACAATGCACCTCGTCTCCCCCTCACAATGCACCTCGTCCCTCCCCTCACAATGCACCTCGTCTCCCCCTCACAATGCACCTCGTCCCTCCCCTCACAATGCACCTCGTCCCTCCCCTCACAATGCACCTTGTCCCTCCCCTCACAATGCACCCTATCCCTCCCCTCACAATGCACCTCGTCTCCCCCCTCACAATGCACCTCGTCTCCCCACTCACAATGCACCTCGTCTCCCCCCTCACAATGCACCTCGTCTCCCCCTCCCCTCACAATGCACCTCGTCTCCCCCCTCACAATGCACCTCGTCCCTCCCCTCACAATGCACCTCGTCCCTCCCCTCACAATGCACCTCGTCCCTCCCCTCACACTGCACCGTCCCTCCCCTCACAATGCACCTCGTCTCCCCCCTCACAATGCACCTCGTCTCCCCCCTCACAATGCACCTCGTCTCCCCCCTCACAATGCACCTCGTCTCCCCCCTCACAATGCACCTCGTCTCCCCCCTCACAATGCACCTCGTCTCCCCCTCCCCTCACAATGCACCTCGTCTCCCCCCTCACAATGCACCTCGTCTCTCCCCTTACAATGCACCTCACCCTCTCCCCTCACAATGCACCTCGTCTCCCCCCTCACAATGCACCTCATCTCCCCCTCACAATATGCCTAACGTCTGGTCAAAATGCACCTGATCCCCCCACACACACCCCTCAGCATGCAGCTCACCCCCCCCCACACAATGCACCTCGTCTCCCCCTCCCCTCACAATGCACCTCGTCTCCCCCTCCCCTCACAATGCACCTCGTCTCCCCCCTCACAATGCACCTCGTCCCTCCCCTCACAATGCACCTCGTCCCTCCCCTCACAATGCACCTTGTCCCTCCCCTCACAATGCACCTTGTCCCTCCCCTCACAATGCACCCTGTCCTTCCCCTCACAATGCACCTCGTCTCCCCCTCACAATGCACCTCGTCCCTCCCCTCACAATGCACCTCGTCTCCCCCTCACAATGCACCTCGTCCCTCCCCTCACAATGCACCTCGTCCCTCCCCTCACAATGCACCTTGTCCCTCCCCTCACAATGCACCCTATCCCTCCCCTCACAATGCACCTCGTCTCCCCCCTCACAATGCACCTCGTCTCCCCCCTCACAATGCACTTCGTCTCCCCCCTCACAATGCACCTCGTCCCTCCCCTCACAATGCACCTCGTCCCTCCCCTCACACTGCACCGTCCCTCCCCTCACAATGCACCTCGTCTCCCCCCTCACAATGCACCTCGTCTCCCCCCTCACAATGCACCTCGTCTCCCCCCTCACAATGCACCTCGTCTCCCCCCTCACAATGCACCTCGTCTCCCCCCTCACAATGCACCTCGTCTCCCCCCTCACAATGCACCTCGTCTCCCCCCTCACAATGCACCTCGTCTCCCCCTCCCCTCACAATGCACCTCGTCTCCCCCTCCCCTCACAATGCACCTCGTCTCCCCCTCCCCTCACAATGCACCTCGTCTCCCCCTCCCCTCACAATGCACCTCGTCTCCCCCTCCCCTCACAATGCACCTCGTCTCCCCCTCCCCTCACAATGCACCTCATCCCCCTCCCCTCACAATGCACCTCATCCCTCCCCCCTCACAATGCACCTCATCCCTTCCCCCTCACAATGCACCTCATCCCTCCCCCCTCACAATGCACCTCGTCTCCCCCTCCCCTCACAATGCACCTCGTCTCCCCCTCCCCTCACAATGCACCTCGTCCCTCCCCCCACACAATGCACCTCGTCTCCCTCCCCACACAATGCACCTCGTCTCCCCCTCCCCTCACAATGCACCTCGTCTCCCCCTCCCCTCACAATTCACCTCGTCTCCCTCCTCACAATTCACCTCGTCTCCCCCCTCACAATGCACCTCGTCTCCCCCCTCACAATGCACCTCGTCTCCCCCCTCACAATGCACCTCGTCTCCCCCTCACAATGCACCTCGTCTCCCCCCTCACAATGCACCTCGTCTCCCCCTCCCCTCACAATGCACCTCGTCTCCCCCTCCCCTCACAATGCACCTCGTCCCTCCCCTCACAATGCACCTCGTCCCTCCCCTCACAATGCACCTCGTCCCTCCCCTCACAATGCACCTCGTCTCCCCCCTCACAATGCACCTCGTCTCCCCCTCCCCTCACAATGCACCTCATCCCTCCCCCCTCACAATGCACCTCGTCCCTCCCCCCCCTCACAATGCACCTGGTCCATCCCCCCTCACAATGCACCTCGTCCCTCCCCTCACAATGCACCTTGTCTCCCCCTCCCCTCACAATGCACCTCCCCCATCATAATGTACCTCGTCCCTCCCCCCTCACAATGCACCTCGTCCCTCCCCCCTCACAATGCACCTCATCCCTCCCCCTCACAATGCACCTCATCCCTCCCCCTCACAATGCACCTCATCCCTCCCCCTCACAATGCACCTTGTCTCCCCCTCCCCTCACAATGCACCTCCCCCCTCACAATGTACCTCACCCTCCACCCTCACAATGCACCTTATCCCTCCCCCTCACAATGCACCTCGTCCCTCCCCCCTCACAATGCACCTCGTCCCTCCCCCCTCACAATGCACCTCGTCTCCTCACAATGCACCTCGTCCCTCCCTAATGCACCTCGTCCCTCCCCTCACAATTCACCTCACCCTTCCCCCTCACAATGCACCTCGTCCCTTCCCCCTCACAATGCACCTCGTCCCTCCCCCCTCACAATGCACCTCGTCCCTCCCCCCTCACAATGCACCTCGTCCCTCCCCCCTCACAATGCACCTCGTCCCTCCCCCTCACAATGCACCTCACCCTCTCCCCTTACAATGCACCTCGTCTCCCCCCCTCACAATGCACCTCATCTCCCCCTCACAATATGCCTAACGTCTGGTCAAAATGCACCTGATCCCCCCACACACCCCTCAGCATGCAGCTCACCCCCCCCCCACACAATGCATGTCATCCCCACTCAAAATGCACCCCAGTCCCTCCTCATAATGCATGTCGTCACCCTCTCCGTCGTCGTCGTCCCCCCCCCCCCCCCCCCCGCTCGGTACAGTACACCTCAATCCCCCCACAATGCACCTTACTTCCCCCCTCCCAATGCACCTCACTTCTCCATTACGATGTATCTCACCCCCCTCACAATGCATTTCACGCCCCCTACAATGCATCTCACCCTCACAATGCATCTCCCCCTCACAATGCATCTCATCCCTGCTACTATTTCCAATAGAACCAAAGACAGATATGGGAGTCAGCCAGGAAATCTTGACACCCTAAGGGAGCGACCCCTGCAGAGTGCTCAGTCTGACAGCAACCTGCACACCGGTGAGAAGAGGGATGAAGGAGAGAGGGATGGAGGGGTGTGAGAGAGAGAGAGAGAGAGAGAGATGGAGGGGTGTGAGAGAGATGGAGGGGTGTGAGAGAGAGATGGAGGGCTGTGAGAGAGAGATGGAGGGGTGGGAGAGAGAGAGATGGAGGGGTGGGAGAGAGAGAGAGATGGAGGGGTGGAAGAGAGAGATGGAGGGGTGGAAGAGAGAGATGGAGGGGTGGGAGAGAGAGAGATGGAGGGGTGGGAGAGAGATGGAGGGGTGGGAGAGAGGGAGATGGAGGGGTGGGAGAGAGATGGAGGGGTGGGGGAGAGGGGTGGGGGAGAGGGATGGAGGGGTGGGAGAGAGAGATGGAAGGGTGGGAGAGAGAGATGGATGGGGTTTGAGAGAGATGGAGGGGTGTGAGAGAGAGATTGAGGGGTGGGAGAGAGAGAGATTGAGGGGTGGGAGAGAGAGAGATTGAGGGGTGGGAGAGAGAGATTGAGGGGTGGGAGAGAGAGATGGAGGGGTGGGAGAGAGAGAGATGGAGGGGTGGGAGAGAGATGATGGGGTGGGAGAGACAGGGTTGGATGGGGTGGGAGAGAGATGGAGGTGCGGATGGAGGGATGGGGGAGGTAAAGTGATGGAGTGATTGGGAGATATGTAGATGGGGAAGAGTAGGATGAGGTGGGATAGAGAATGGGTGAGAACACACAATAACCTTTTGCTTTTCTCTCCCACCCACTCCCTCCATGTGTCACTCTCCCCTCTAATCCCCTCTCCCACACTCTCCATCTCCCTCTCAATGCCCCTACTCTGTCTTTACCTCATACCCTTCCTCTCCTGCCCCCTCTCTTCCATCCCCTTTCTCCTTTCATCTCTCGTCCTCTCCCTTTATCCATCATCTCTCTCACTCCTCTTTATGTGTCACTCTTGCCCCTTACCAGCTGTCACAGAAGCCTCTCTCATTGCTCAGGATCAGACGCCTCCTCCCCTCTCCCCCATTTTTCGCACTGGGAGTGACCCAGTCCTCAGAGCCAAAGGCCCTCCACCCCCCACATGGGACCCTGAAGGGGGCAGTGCCACGTGGGGCTCGGATGGTCAGCTGCACTCCAAGGCTCCTCCAAAGCCCTTACGAGCCCCCTCCCTGCTATTCTCGGAGACTTCAGAAGACAGAGACACGTACAGTGAGCTGGTACCTCATGCCCCTGTGGCCCCCAGGAGACACGTGGATGCCCTGAAGGTGGAGGAGAGATGGAGGACTAGGGCTCGGGTCACAGAGACCACATTTGGCTTCCTGGAATCAGAGGGGTCCCGAGGGGAGGGTAATCCTGGAGGAGGCGATGCTGAGGGGGACCGGACTGAAGGTAGTCATGCTCAGGGGGGTGGCTTTGTCCGACCGCAGATCCAGACCACATCCTCCTTTCAGCCCACAATCTTCTCGTCTCTCTTGCTCACCCCTGAAAACAAACCCCTGGAGCCCAGCGCCCTGCGGAGGCTGAAAGAGATTGTCAGCCAGCGAGACTGCAGAGAGAGTGCCCTGCACATTCTGCGAGAGGACTGCCAGGTACCCCCCTCCCCCGTATCTCAGAGTACCTTCTCCTTCACTGTATCTCAGGGTACTCCAGCCCCACTATATCTAAGAGTACTTTCCTCTCCCTCAGTATTTTGGCAAACCTCATCCTACCTATCTTGAGTACCTTCCCCCCTACATACAATATCTCAGAGTACTTTCCCTTCTGTACCTTCCACTGTATCTCAGGGTACTTGTAGGAGATGGGTACAGAGGGTAACAAACTGGAAACGTTTTACGAGAAATACACGTAGGCTTTATTAGCCAGGAGCTTTAAACAGAAAACAGGCTAGGCCTCTTACCAACCTTTGACACTGTCGACCGAGAGGTACCTGTAGGCATGGTGCTCTCCACGTCAGTCCAAGGTCTGTGGTGGTTCCCTCTTGTGGGTCCCTGGGTCCGATGCTGCTTGGAACAGAGTCTCTCTTCCCATGGGACCTCTCTAGCAGCACCGACTCTTCTGTGCTAGAGATCCTAGGCAGTCATGCTTGATGAGCCAGGTGGAGACTGGTCAATTGACTCCTGCTAAAATTAACCAGCTCCCTTCTGGACTCATCAGCAAAATATGCTGTTACAGTACCCCACCCCCCTGTATCTTAGAGTACCTTCCCCTCCACTGTATCTCTGAGTACTCTACTCCCATGTACCTCAGAGTACTTACCACCCCCCTCTGTATCCCACAGTACTTATCCCTCACCCCTGTATCTCAGAGTACTTACCCCTCCCCCTTGTATCGCAGAGTACTTACACCTCCCCCTCCCCCTTGTATCTCAGAGTACCTCCCACTCTGCATCTCAGATACAGTGGTGGGGATGAGTACCCCGAGTACCTTCCCCCCCACCCCCCAATATATCTAAACATAGAAACACAGAAATTTGACGACAGATAAGAACTATTTGGCCCTAGCAATTTGTCTTTCTTCCTATCTGTTGTTAAACCTCACGCCTTGTTTGATCCTTGGCGTTCTTTCATATTTCCGTCAGCCTTGTATCTATCCTAAGCATTACTAGATTCCCATGCCGTGGAAGCCCCTACCATCTTTGTTGTTAGACTATGCAACAAATCCACCGCCCTCTCCGTGAAGAAGTACTTCCTCATATGCCTGTATCTATTTCCTTTCCTATTGTCTGACTTTGCTGCGCTTATTGTATTACAGCAAGGCCCCGCTTTTCGGCGATCCGCTGATAAGGGGGCACGAGAAGGGGACCACCCCGTCTCCTCAGAGGCTGTTGCTGCCGGCGCGCATGCGCAGAACGTAGCTTGCGTGCACAAGGGGGAAATTGCCGGGTTGCGCATGCGCACAGCTGAAAATCTCCGGTTCTGCTTTCTGGCGATTGTCACTATACGGCGGGCCATTAGAACGGAAACCGCCGTATGCCCGGGGCCCTGCTGTATTATAATTCCCTGTACTGTATTGTCTTTGTGAAGCGCAGAGTACACTTTTGGCGCTATATAAATAAAGATATACATACATACATATCTCAGGGCACCTCCCCTCTTAAATCAGGGTCTCTCTGAGCACCACTTCTCTCTGGATATCTCAGAGCCCCTATCTCACCTCTTGTCTCAGAGTATCTCTGAGCTTCTTTATCTCTGTGTATCCCTGAACCTCTCTCTACCCCCTTATCTCGGGGTATCTGTGAGCCACCCTTCCCTCCTTATCTCAGTGTATAACAGAGCCCCTCTCTCTCATGTGTAACAGGAGATCCGGATTTGGGGTGTTTCCCCAGAGCAGCAGAGAATGATGGGCGTGAGGTCAGGGCTGGAGCTTATAACATTACCGTACGGACAGCAACTAAGAAGGGACCTGCTGGAGAGGTCAGTGTGTGTACAGTATACACAGATATATGCGGTATGTGTGTCTGTATACATATACACTATATAGTATGTCAGTATGCAGATATATATGTTACAGTATGTGTGTGTGTGTATACAGAGCTATTAAGGGTCCCCCCCATAGCTGAGCGTGAGAAGAGACCTCACACATGAGTGAGATTTGAGTGAGACCCCTTCTCAGGCCAAGAGCAGGGGATCCATAGTCTGCCGGGGTTGGGATTGTACCAAAAAGGAACGGGGTTATGACGCGAAGGATGGGGGGGTTAGATTTGTGTAGAGAAGCAGTGTGTAGTAGTGTGTGTGTGTTTATACAGATATAAAATAAAGCGACCCTCTAATTTTAGAAGCAGCTGGAAAGAAAGCCATTTAAACACACATTCACACTCACTCTCTTTGTGTCTGTACCTGTCTCTCTGTGTCTTCCTGTCTCTGTGTATCTCTGTCTGTCTCTCTGTGTATTGCTTTCTTTCTCTCTGTGTCTGTCTCTCTATCTTTCGGTTGGACCTTCCTGCCACAAGCAACATGGCTACCTGGGGCCCACAAGGTGGTGCTGCCTCCATTTTACCTCCTACCTCGCACACCCGACTGCTGATTGGCTTGAAAAGTGGATAGGCCCGATTATAAGGCGAGTATGTACTTTTAAACTTAAGTATATTAAAAAAAACATCGCCTTATAATCGGGCAAAACAGGTATATAGATGTATACGCTATAATGTAGCACTGTGTGTATACAGATATATACAATACGCGTGTTTGTGTGTTTACAGATATACACAGTGTGCAGCAGTATGTGTGTATAACGATACATATTGTCAGAAATATACAATCTGAGTAAATAATTGATTATGAAAACAGCTGTCATTAGTTATTTTTGATGGTAGAATGTGGTGAATTCCAATAATAGGGGTTTGCAGTAGATAATATTACAACAACTGTTGAAATATATCAGAAGCCAATAAGTGACTTGAATTTATTACACACACCGGTCGTGGGCCACCTCTGACTTAATTCGGTCATATGATGTCTCTGATGGATAAGGTTTAGGTCCTTATATGAAGAAAAGATGTGTGACTTTGTCACGTAGACCTAGCAGGTAAAAGACACTATTCAGAGATAATATCAGAATAGAATAGAATAGTATGTAGTTTTTCTCTGCGCAAAAGATGTAGAAGAAAAGAAATAGGATTAACATCAGAAGGGAAAATTCCATCCAGAAAGGAGGAAAGGACAACAGATGACATACAACATCTTTGAGAAGTATATACCAATTTTGATGGGAAATACCATATATCTGTTATATGCAAGTGCTACTATGGACAATAAACGTATTTTTTTATGTGACAAAACTGAATGCTGAATTTCATATCTGGCGAGGAGATACGATGGTCAAAAGACTTTGATGACTTAACACATATGGCAGCGGTGCACAATCTGAGGGGGCGGGAGATTTCTGTAGGGGGGCGCGGTGGTTGCAGAGGCCCCACGCTCTTTCCCACGCCTTTTAAATTAAATGCCGGGGGATCGGGTGAAGCCTCTGCAACCTATTACTTACCGAGATTTAGATTGCTGCTGACGCAATGCCATGGCAACACGCGGGGTCACGTGACGTCACATGAACCGCGGAGTCATTTGACGCTGGGAACGGAGGTATGGGGGGCGCGAGCACCGGGGGTAGCAGGCAGGGGGGGCGCAGCTGCAAAAGTTTATGCACCTCTGACATATGGTATGCAGTGATGTTTATACTGTATATGGTATATAGCTGTGTGTGTGTATAGTTATATACGGTATACTGTTGTGTGTGTGTGTGTGTGTATGTATATGTTTATACAGTATGTAGCAGTTTGTGTTTGTGGATAAATACAGTAAGCTGCTCTTTGTGTGTGTATACAGATATATATGGTATGTAGCGTAGTGTGTGTATCCAGATACAGTATGCATTGGTGTGTGTTTATGTAGCGTATTGTGTATATACAGATACAGTATATACAGTATGCATTGGTATGTGATATGTGATATATATATATATATATATATATATATATATATATATATTACGTAGCTGTGTCTTTGTGTATATACAGCTATATATGGTATGTAGCTCCTCCCACACTGGGGCCTTTTAATGTCAAAGTCCTAATAATTTACAACTTGAGCATACTCCATAGACTTTGTGATATGGGAGGCATCTTTGTCGTGGGTATTATTTCCTATGTGCGGAAACAGTGGCCGCCAGCTGTAATTTCCTATGTGCTGAAGCAGTGGTGGCCATCTTTGTTATGACAGGATTTGGGGAACATTTGAAGCAAAAAGTGACACTGTGTGCTGATTTACATGTCATTTCCCAGAATCCTTAGCAGTGGAAGCATTGTAGAGGGTTGTAGACCTGTCTGGAACATGTGAATGTGCTCAAAAGTTATATTTTATTTTGGGGAACAGTGTGAGAATTTCCATGTTGATGGTGTCACAGGCAGAGACAGGACTGCAGATTTAGCAGGTTCTGTATTTAGGCCAGAAAATGATCTGAGGTCCCAAGCAAACCCCTACATGGAAAGTAACTGCATGCACACCAATATTGACTGTTGCTAAATACCTGCCTCAAAAAAATCCATAATTAAAAATACAGTAGGTATAAATAAAAAATAAATACAAATTTGAAAAATAAAAAAGGAACGAAATAAGAATATAAAAGTCAAAATAAACAAAAAATAGAAACAATAAAAAATATAATTTTATAATAAATCTATCGCCTCCCTCTCCACTCTCTCTCCCTTTCTATATCTTACTCTTCCCTTCTTCCCATCTTTCTCCCTCCCCTCCCTCTCTCCTTTCTCTCTCCTCTCCAGACACCACGTCCTTTCGCTCGGGGTGGCTGTGGATATCCTGGGCTGTACCGGGGCTGCCTCAGAGAGAGCGCACACTCTGCACCGCGTCATCAAACTGGCGTCTGAGCTGCGAGACTTTGCGGGGGATCTCTTTGCATTCTCAGCTGTCATGAAGGCACTGACACTCCCCCAAGTGAGAAAGCGCGGAGAGGGAAAGAGAGAGTGGGGAGGGGGAGGGGAAAAGAGTGGGAAGGGGAGGGAAAAAGAGTGGGGAGGGAGAGGGGAAAAGAATGAGGAGGTGGAGGGAAAAAGAGTGGGGAGGGGGAAAGAGAGGGGAGAGGTGAGAGGGAAACAGCGTGGAGGGAAAGCGTGTGGGGAGGTGAGAGGGAAAGAGAGTTGAGGGGAGGGAAAAGAAGGCGAGGGGAGGAAAAATTAGTGTGGAGGGTAGGTAAAGGATGGAGGGGAGGATGGAGGAAGACAGGGAACAGTCTGCATGGCTCTTGAACTGTCCCTGTATGTGGGGTGGGTTGATACTGTGACGGTGCTCATCTCCAATCAGGAAGCGGACCTGCAGGGCTGAGGTAGGGATGCCAATTAACCGACCAGAGCCCAGGGACAGAGTCCTGTTAGAGTATCCATAGTCGGTAAGCATTCAAAGGGTCAGGGCAGGTAGCACAGAATCCAGGGGACAGGCAAAAGGTCAGGACAGGCGGCAGGCAGCGAGGTCGGGGTCACGGTCTGGGGTCAGCAACAGGAATTCCAAATGAACAGGCTAGCCTCCGGAACAGGGAAACCACAGGGATGGCTCATGAACAAGGAAGGCTCAGCAACAGGCTAGGCACAGCAACAGGGAAGGCTCACGAACAGACAAGGCACAGGAACAGGGAAAGCTCACGAAAAAGGAAGGCTCAGTAACTAGAAGCCAAGGTGGCCTGGGACTCAGGGAAACATATACTGTACAATGCTCAGGCAGGGGTTGGAAGTCACTGGCTGCTATTTAAGCCCTTGAACAGGTGCAGCCAACATAGTAGACTGCCAGTAATCAATATGTCCACAGCAGCCAGTTAAGGGCGGGTTCCAGCCAAAGCCTGGACTGGAACCCTTACAGATACATGTTTGTTTCTGCAGGTTACACGCCTGGAGCACACGTGGCAGTTGCTGCGTCAGACGCATACTGAAAGCGCAGTCGCCTTCCACAAGCAGCTGAAACCCGCCCTGAGGGAGCTGGACGAATGTCAGTCATATACCTCGCAATCATAAAGACCTCTGGCCTATCCCTTCAGTCACCGCCAACCTTCCCCTTATCTCCCCTCCAGGCTTCCGATTTTCATGCTCTGGGGCCTCTCCCCTTTGTGACTCCTCGCCCTTTTGTCTGACCTATGTTCCCCCTTCTCTCATACAGGCCTTTTTCCATCCCCCACTGACAGTGTTGTGGTTCCCCACATCCTCCCTGTGCTTCGGGCCCTGGAGGGGGAGGACGAGTGGGGAGGGCCCTCGGAGGAGAGCTGTGCGCGGCTGCTTCGTGTGCTGCAGGCTGCACGGTCGTACGCTGATAACGCAGAGCTGTACAGAAGCAATGCTGAGACCAGGCTGGAAGGTGGGAGTGGGTTAGAGAGACGGGGAAGAGAGAGAGAGAGAGAGAGAGAGAAGAGGTAGATTGGAGAAAGAGAGGGCAGAGAGAGATGGAAGAAGGGAAGATAGGCGGAGAGAGGGCAGGGGAATGAGGAAAGGGGGGAGGACAGTGAGAATGGAATAAGGGGGAGGGGGGAGGTCAGGAAAGGGAAGGCGGGAGGGACAGAAAAAGGAGGGATTGGAGAGGGAAAAGGGATGGGAGCGAGACATCAGCGAGAGGAAGGAGGGAGACAAGGAAAGAGAAACAAAGATATAGAGAGGGGAGAGATGAGCGAAAGTGGAAAAATAGAACAGGGTAGAGGAGGGAGAAAGGGGAGAAAAAAAAGAGACAGGACTGAACGGGATTTCCTCCTTTATAAATCCTTCCATCCTCCCCCCATTCCCTGCAGGATTTGAGCCGTACCCTGAGCTGAGGGAAGCTTTCCAGACGGAGTTTTCCTTGAGGCTGTTTTGGGGAAGTAAAGGGGCCAACGTGGAGCAGAGTGAAAGATACAAGAAGTTTGACAAAATCCTGAGTGTTTTATCCCAAAAACTGGAACCAGAGAGTGATAGAAATAAGATGGCGAGCCCTGTGTATCCCCATATCCTATAAACTGATCCAGACATGACCAGCTCCTTGTATCCCACTGTCCTGTAATCTGACCAAGAAATGACCAGCTCCTTGTATACTGATGTCCTACAAACTGATCCAGTAATGACCAGCTCCCTGTATCACACTGTCCTGTAAACTGACCAAGAAATGACCAGCTCCTTGTATACTGATGTCCTACAAACTGATCCAGAAATGACCAGCCCTGTGTATCCTGCTGATCTACAAACTGATCCAGCAATGACCAGCCCATGTATCCCTCTGTCCTACAAACTGATCCAGAAATGACCAGCCCTGTGTATCCTGCTGATCTACAAACTGATCCAGCAATGACCAGCCCATGTATCCCTCTGTCCTACAAACTGATCCAGTAATGACCAGCCCTGTGTATCCTGCTGATCTACAAACTGATCCAGAAATGACCAGTCCTGTCTCCCTCTGTCCTACAAACTGATCCAGAAATGACCATCCCTGTGTATCCTGCTGATATACAAATGACTAGCACTGTGTATCCTGATGCCATATATAAGGATCCAGAAATAACAAACCCAATGTATCCTGGTGCCCTGTAAACTGATCTAGAAATAACCAGCACCGTGTATTTTGCTGCTCATTTACTGCCCATTTCCATGGGCCTGGTCAACTTAAATCACTGCACTGTGCCCTCTGACAAAGTTTCACACTGTATAGTGCCCTGTTGTATTGCTTGACACTGCGCAGTGATCTGTGACACTATCATACTGTGTGACACTGCTTAGGGCTCAGTGACACTGTATCATACCATATAACACTGCAGTGTTGTGATACTGTATCATACTGTGTGACAATGCGCAAGGCTGTGACTATCTTACTGTATAACACTGCACAGTTCCCTGTGACATCATACTTTATTGCATACACATTTATGACGTACTGTG